>NC_135219.1:6363027-6378027 GCF_052324685.1 Brachyhypopomus gauderio
ATGGAGGTGTGATGAGGTGATGGAGGGGTGATGGAGGTGTGGTGGGGTGATGGAGGGAAGGACTGGAATAGGTGGAGGGAAGACGTGAAGGTGTGACCTGCTGTGTCAGTAGCTCCATCTCTGTGACCAGATTAGCTGTAGAGTCTTCCAGCTGCTCTGTCTGTCTCCGCATCATGGCAGATGAATTCTTCCAGCCCACAAACCGAGCCTGTCACATCACAGTCATACGCTCTTACTACACATCAACACTGTGGTGATCATCACAATGGCTACACAATGAATTCAGATAAACACAGTATTGATTTTGACAATGTGAAGTGTCTGAATCCAGATCATACAGCATAGTACTAAGAGATCAGTATTCAGATCAATGCACGATTATTTAATTTTAGTGCATATTTGCAGGCAAGAGGCTTCTTCAAATTTACACACACACCTCAAAATTCACTCACAAAACTCAGAATTCTCACACATGCAGCAAATGCATAGATCAGTATCCGGTGAAACCAGACAGACATTCAAATATGTAAAGCAAATCTTTCTCAAAGTGAGACAGGAACCCAGTACAGCTCAGAGTGAGACAGGAACCCAGTACAGCTCAGAGTGAGACAGGAACCCAATACCGCTCAGAGTGAGACAGGAACCCAGTACAGCTCAGAGTGAGACAGGAACCCAGTACAGCTCAGAGTGTGACACACCCCTCCCGTACAGCTTACAGACAGACCCTTAAATATAAACCTTTTACCGCTCATAGTGAGACAGGTAAAAAAAAAAGATGTGTGTGAATGTGTGTGTGTGTATCTCAGTGTTGTACAGTTGTGACGAGTGTGTGTTCAGCTTCTCACCTGCAGTTGCAGGGCAGTGTAATTGTAGAATTTGAGGCGGTCATTGGCCGCAGCTCCGGTGGAGATGTTGAGAACGCTGTTTCTCAGCTGGACCAGAGTTTTATTGGACTTGTGAATGTCACCAATCAGGTGCCAGATACATTCATCGCAGTCTGAAAGAGGGATCACCAGAAGTGACCAATCATGGAACATTACAATGCAATAAACAGAACATAGTAAACAATGTAAACATGTAAATAGTAAACATTGTGAATTGCTCCTTTTCCATGTGAAGTATCTGATTGGTCAGATGCAGAGTGTGTATTAGCTGAACCTCACCTACACAAGCATGTAAATGAGCATACATGTTTGTCAGAGTTTTACTCTTTGTGAGTTTGTGTGTGTGAATGTGTAAGCATGTAAGTGCTGTAAGTTTGCAAGTGTGTGTGTACATGTGTGTTTGTGTGTGCGCATGTGTGTAGGTGAGTATGTGTGTGTGTCCATGAGTGAGTCTTTGTTACTTTGTGTTGTTTTGTGACTCACCGATGTTGCATTCGCTGACCTGGGAGGTTTCAGGCAGACACTCTCCAGTGTGCATGTCACAGCTTCCTTCAGGACAGTCACACTCTAAAACACACACACACACACACACACACACACACACACACACACACACACACACACACACACACACACACACACACACACACACGGTGAACGGGCTGCAGTTTTTCCACTGGACTTCTGGATTCATGGACGTTAACCTGTGTGTGGTGCTCCATCTATGGACTCATGAACTGGGACCTAATGTGGGTCTGGCCTATTAGATCATTCAGAGCAGTCAGCTATCCAGACCAGAGAGGTTCAGACACGTCGCCCCCTCACCAGGGTGTGGGGCACATGGCTGAATGACATCATAGTGTGGGAGAGAGGAACTGTGAGCACATTCTTCTGTCTGCCCAACACTTATCCAGACCAACACACATACACACACGTAAACACATGCTCACACACTCCATCATGCATACAATCAGACACACAAACACGCTCACACACACACACACACACACACACACACACACACACACACACACACACACACACACACACTTCTTCAAAGTGTGCAAAGTGTGGGTGGGAAATGCTGGTGTAGGAGTTAGAGTTAACAGAATTAACCTGGTGTAGGGGTTAAAGTTACCAGAATTAACCTGGTGTAGGGGTTAAAGTTACCAGAATTAACCTGGTGTGGAGGTTAGAGTTAACAGAATTAACCTGGTGTAGGGGTTAGAGTTAACAGAATTAAACTGGTGTAGGGGTTAGAGTTAACAGAATTAACCCGGTGAAGGGGTTAACAGAATTAAACGGGTGTAAGAGTTAGAGTTAACAGAATTAACCTGGTGTAGGAGTTAGAGTTATCAGAATTCAACTGGTATTGGAGTTAGAGTTAACAGATTTAACCTGGTGTAGGAGTTAGAGTTAGCAGAATTAAACTGGTGTAGGGGTTGGAGTTAACAGAATTAACCTGGTGTAGGGGTTAGATGTAACTGAATGAAATTGAACTGTGTCTGGAGCAGAGAGATGTAACTACATGAATCTGGAGCAGGCTGAACTCACTCTTGCAGCCAGATGGGCTGTAGTCCCAGAATCCCGGCAGGCAGCGCTCGCAGTACCGACCTCCGGCCCCTGGGTGGCACTTGCACGTGTGAGTGAGGGGATGGCAGGTGGTGTGCAGGGCGGCAGACGCACACTCACACCGCTGGCAGCCCATGCAGCTGCTGAAACCAGAGTAGCCCTCCTGCACAGACACAACACACACACACACACACTCTCTTACAAACATGCTTACACACACTCACACACACTTACACATATGCTTACACACACACATACACTCACTGGCCACTTTATTAGGTACACCTTGCTAGTACCGGCTTGTACCCTCTTTTGCCTTCAGAACTGCCTTAATTCTTTGTGGCATAAATTCAACAAGGTTCTGGAAACATTCCTCAGAGAGTCTGGTCCATATTGACATGATAGCATCACACAGTTGCTGCAGATTTGTCGGCTGGACATCCATGATGTGAATCTCCCGTTCCACCACATCTCAAAGGTGATCTACTGGACTGAGATCTGGTGACTGTGGAGACCATTCGAGTACAGTGAGCTCATTGTCGTGTTCAAGAAACCAGTCTGAGATGATTCACGCTTTATGACATGGCGTGTTATCCTGCTGGAAGTAGCCATCAGAAGATGGGTACACTGTGGTCATAAAGGGATGGACATGGTCAGCAACAATACAGAGTATACAGCCTATACTCAGATAGGCTGTGGCATTGACACGATGCTCAATTGGTACTAATGGGCACAAAGTGTACCAGGAAAATATCCTCCACACCATTGCACTACCACCGCCAGCCTGAACTGTTGATACAAGGCAGGATGGACCCATGCTTTCATATTGTTGATGCCAAATTTTGACCCTACCGTCCGAATGTCATCTAACCAGTCAAAGTTTTTCTAATCTTCTATTGTCCAATTTTGGTCAGCCTGTGCGAACTGTAGCCTCAGTTTCCTGTTAGAGAACAGGAGTGGCACCCGGTGTGGTCTTCTGCTGCGGAAGCCCATCCACCTCAAGGTTCGACATGTTGTGTGTTCAGACATGCTCTTCTGCATGCATCGGCTGTAACGACTGGTTATTTGAGTTACTGTTGCCTTTTCTATCAGCTCGAACCAGTCTGCCCATTCACTTCTGATCTCTGGTATCAACAAGGCATTTGCGCCCACAGAACTGCCGCTCACAGGATATTTTTTCTTTTTCGGACCATTCTCTGCAAAACCTCAAGATAGTTGTGCGTGAAAATCCCAGTAGATCACCAGTTTCTGAAATACTCAGACCAGCCCATCTGGCACCAACAACCATGCACATTCAAAGACACTAAAATCACCTTTCTTCCCCATTCTGATGCTCGGTTTGAACTGCAGCAGATCGTCTTGGCCATGTCTACATGCCTAAAGCTCTCTAGTTCTGAATCCACAGTAGGTTCTTCAACCAACCAACACTAAAGCCCCCGACACATACAGTGTGTGTGGTCTGAGTATGTGTGTAGTTTGAGGGTGCATGTATATCTGGTTTGAATGTGTGTGTGTGTGTGTGTGTGTGTGTGTGTGTGTGTGTGTGTGTGTGTGTGTGCGTGCGTGCGTGCGTGCGTGCGTGCGTGTGTGTGTGTGTGTGTGTGTGTGCACATTTTTCACCTCACACTGGTCACACAGATGGCCTGAGACCCCAGGCTTGCAGTGACATACTCCTGTTCTGTCATCACAGGATGCAGTTCCACACTTATTACACTTACACTCTGAGAGAGAGAGGGAGAGAGAGAAAGAGAGAGAGAGAGTAAGAGAGGAAAGATGTGGAGAGAGAAATGTGCAGACACTGTTGGAATGAGCTTCTGAAATGTTATTTAAATTTAGTTTCTAAAGAGGGACAATAATAAAAATCACCACAATATTTGAGAGACAGAGAGAAAGAGAGCGGGGGGGGGGGGGGGTTGGGACACTCTTATAGCCTTATGCTATTCTTACCCTATAAATAGTGAAGGGCAACCCTTTAGTCTCCTGTCCTCACTTATCACCCTGTAGCTGGGACATCTGACCCAGTGGCAAGGTTAAACCCACACTCTCCCTATGGGAAAGACTCCTTATGGTCCTTCATGCATTCCACAGCTGAGCTGAACAAATCTACAATTCAGTCCCAGACTTCCTATGCACTGTGGGAGAATACTGCTGTTTAAGCTCTCTAGTTCTGAATCCACAGTAGGTTCTTCAACCAACTTGGATACAGGTAAATGCATGCTAATGTAGACAGATGTAAGCAAATACATGCTTTGACAAACACAGACACATATATATACTTGAACATATATGCATATATATGCTATTGCAGACAAACAGAAACAAATACAGGCAAAAAACATACTGACTGGGTGTAGTACTGATACACAGAGTGGATATAGTACTGACACAGAAACTGGGTGAAGTACTGACACACACACTGGTGTAGTACTGACATACAGACTAGTGTAGTACTGACACACACAAGTTGGTATAGTTCTGGCATACAGATTGGTGTGGTTCTGATATACACAGACTGGTATACTGATACACATCACTCATATAGTACTATAGTATATAGTACTGGCACACAGACTGTTGTAGTACTGACACACACAAACTCGTAGTACTGACACAGACCATTGAAGTACTGACACACAGACTCATGTAGTATTGACACACAGACTCATGTAGTACTGACACACAGACTGTTGTTGTACTGGCACACACAGACTCATGTAGTACTGACACACAGACTGCTGTATTACTGACACACAGACTGAAGTAGTACTGACACACACATACTCATGAAGTACTGACACACAGACTGCTGTAGTACTGACACACAGACTGCATTAGTACTGAAACACAGACTGAAGTAGTACTGACACACACAGACTCATGAAGTACTGACACACAGACTGAAGTAGTACTGACACACACATACTCATGAAGTACTGACACACAGACTGCTGTAGTACTGACACACAGACTGCATTAGTACTGAAACACAGACTGAAGTAGTACTGACACACACAGACTCATGAAGTACTGACACACAGACTGAAGTAGTACTGACACACACATACTCATGAAGTACTGACACACAGACTGCTGTAGTACTGATACACAGACTGCCTTAGTACTGAAACACAGACTGAAGTAGTACTGACACACACAGACTCATGAAGTACTGACACACAGACTGCTGTAGTACTGACACACAGACTGAAGTAGTACTGACACACAAACTGCTGTAGTACTGACACACACGGACTCATGTAGTACTGACACACAGACTGCTGTAGTACTGACACACAGACTGAAGTAGTACTGACACACACAGACTCATTAAATACTGACACAGACTGCTGTAGTACTGACACACAGACTGCCTTAGTACTGAAATACAGACTGAAGTAGTACTGACACACACAGACTCATGAAGTACTGACACACAGACTGAAGTAGTACTGACACACACAGACTCATGAAGTACTGACACACAGACTGCTGTATTACTGACACACAGACTGAAGTAGTACTGACACACACATACTCATGAAGTACTGACACACAGACTGCTGTAGTACTGACACATAGACTGAAGTAGTACTGACACACAGACTCATGAAGTACTGACACACAGACTGCTGTATTACTGACACACAGACTGAAGTAGTACTGACACACACATACTCATGAAGTACTGACACACAGACTGCTGTAGTACTGACACATAGACTGAAGTAGTACTGACACACAGACTCATGAAGTACTGACACACAGACTGCTGTAGTACTGACACACAGACTGAAGTAGTACTGACACACAGACTCCCATTGTACTGACACACAGACTCATGTAGTACTGACACACACAGATTCATGTAGTACTGACACACAGACTGTTGTAGTACTGAAACACAGACTGAAGTAGTACTGACACACACGGACTCATTAAATACTGACACAGACTGCTGTAGTACTGACACACAGACTGCATTAGTACTGAAACACAGACTGAAGTAGTACTGACACACACAGACTCATGAAGTACTGACACACAGACTGCTGTATTACTGACACACAGACTGAAGTAGTACTGACACACACATACTCATGAAGTACTGACACACAGACTGCTGTAATACTGACACATAGACTGAAGTAGTACTGACACACACAGACTCATGAAGTACTGACACAGAGACTGCTGTAGTACTGACACACAGACTGAAGTAGTACTGACACACAGACTTCCATTGTACTGACACACAGACTCATGTAGTACTGACACACACAGATTCATGTAGTACTGACACACAGACTGCTGTAGTACTGAAACACAGACTGAAGTAGTACTGACACACACAGACTGCTGTAGTACTGACACACAGACTGAAGTAGTACTGACACACACAGACTCATGAAATACTGACACAGACTGCTGTAGTACTGACACACAGACTGAATTAGTACTGACACACACAGACTCATGTAGTACTGACACACAGACTGCTGTAGTACTGACACATAGACTGCTGTAGTACTGACACACAGACTCATGTAGTACTGACACACAGACTGAAGTATTACTGACACAGACTGCTGTAGTACTGACACACACAGACTCATGTAGTACTGACACACAGACTGTAGTAGTACTGCCACACAGACTTCCATAGTATTGACACACATACTCATGTAGTACTGACACACACAGACTCATGTAGTACTGACACACACAGACTCATGTAGTACTGACAAACAGACTGAAGTAGTCTGCTGGTCTGCTAGCACTCACCTTTGCAGTCCTTGGCAGCGATGGCATCACCATAGTAACCGGGTGCACACCTTTCACAGTGGTCGCCAGCTGTGTTGTCCCAGCAGTGTAGGCACTGTCCTGTGACGTTGTGACACTCACTGAAGATCAGGTTAGGGTCTGAGTTTCCATTACACTCACACTTCTTACAAGAGTCTCCCACACGCATGGGGTTGCCATAGTAACCAGGAGCACATCTGTAAGGGAGGAGGGTCAGTGATCACTCATGAGGCACAAACAAGATATATTGACCAACATATCCCACTGTGTGTGAGAGTGTGTTCGTGTCCCTGTAAACACTGACTAACATACCCCACTGTGTGTGAGTGTGTGTGTTTGTGTCCCTGTAAACACTAACATACCCCACTGTGTGTGAGTGTGTGTTTGTGTGTGTCCCTGTAAACACTGACTAACATACCCCACTGTGTGTGAGAGTGTGTGATTGTGTGTCCCTGTAAACACTGACTAACATACCCCACTGTGTGTGAGTGTGTGTTTGTGTGTCCCTGTAAACACTGACTAACATATCCCACTGTGTGTGTGAGTGTGTGTTTGTGTGTGTCCCTGTAAACACTGACTAACATATCCCACTGTGTGTGTGAGTGTGTGTTTGTGTGTGTCCCTGTAAACACTAACACCCCACTTTGTGTGTTTGTGTGTCTGTGTGTACTGTATGTCTGTGTCTGTAAACACTGACTAACACATCCTACTGCTGTGTGAGTCTCTCTGTAGTACAATTCTACCTTTCTACCTTCAGTTAAAGTACTGGTTGAGCACTAACTCTAACACTCAAGAATACTGAATCTCTTCTGATTACTGGTGCCATGTCTGCCCTTTCAGCCTACTCTCACCTTTTACTTCCTGGTGATTTAGATCCAGTCAGTCACCCCGCTGTTATTTATAACCTTGGTGTCCTCTTTGACCTCAGACTATTTGACCTTTGACCCACATATTAAATTCCTGACTAAGACATCTTTACAACATTGCTCAATGAATGCTGAGATCCTGGTCCAAGCCTTAGTTACATCCACTTTAGAATTCTGCTTCGTTATTGTAATGATATAATGTCTACAGTGCTATATCTTGGGGTGTGAGCACTGCTGTGAGTGTGGGTGTGAACGTGTCAATGCACACGTACTATATTATGTGTGCATGAGTCTGTGTAGTACTGACCTCTCACAGTAGTGTCCAGCATAGCCTTCCTGGCACACACACCGCAGTACGACGCCTTTCTTATCACAGTAGGCAGCGAAGCTACACATACACACAAACACGCACACACACAAACACCCACACCCACGCACACACACAAGAACTTAAGTAAAGGGTTTATATTTTTTTTGGGAGGGGGGGGGTGGGTGATGGTATGATGTACTGCTTGGGTGATTGTGGGTGGAGGTATGGAGTAAGTGTGGTGTAACTGTGTATGGTAATGGTGTGGACGAACTGTGCAGTAGTAATTTGGAGTAACAATGTGTGGTAATGGGGTGGAGTAACAGTGTAGGATAGTAATGTGTAATAGTGTGGGGTAATTGTGTAGCATAACAGCGTGGGGTAGTAATGTGGTATAATAGTGTGGTGTAACAGTGTGGGGTGGTGTGATGGTGTGGTGCAAAGTGTGGGTTAAGAGTTAGGTGTTATGCAGTGGGATAACAGTTCAGAGAAACAGTGTTGGTAACAGTGTGAGATAATAGTGTGCAGTAACAGCGTGGGGTAATAGTGTCAAGTAACAGTGTGGGGTAAATCGTACTTGTTGGACTCTAGAGAGATGGGACATGCACACGGGCGGCATTCATGGCGGTCTGGGGCCTCGAGGAGCACGTAGCCGTCCTCACAGCTCTCACAGAAATCCCCCGTGCTGTGGTCCTGACAGTCCTGAAATGCGGGACACACACAGTAATACACAAAGTGGCCCAGGCAGTGCAGCAGCAGCTCAGCCACACACCCCCCCCCCCCCCCCCCCCCCCGACTGAGTGATGAACATCTTGTCTTCTACAGCTCTTTAGACTGTACATTATAGAGTGTGGAGGTCCCGTCATGCCTCACGTAACATTTTGAGGTGAATTTCTCAAGAGCGGAAAAATCAACATGAATGTGACTAAATGGCTAAAATACATTAAATTCATCATGCAGACAGGAAGTGATGTAAGGAAGGAGGCGTACGATGCAGATGCCGGTGATGTCCTCACAGGTGTGGGCGTGGTCTTTACAGTTACAGGGAAGACAGATGTGCTGTTCACTCATAAAGAACCCTCGTGCACACACCTGCATAAACACAATAACAAGCTTACACATATATATACAAAACAACACAACACCCACATGCATACATGGACACACACTAAACACAACACCTACTTTATACTCACAAATATGTACACTCACAAATGTACCTTACAAACACACACACACACACACACACACACACACACACACACACACACACACACACACACACACACACACACACACACACACACACACACACACACACACACACAAACTCATTCACGGCCTATAAACAGTGGACAGAGAGTCTATGGAGTGTTAAGGTCTGGCTGTTTAAACTCCATATTTCTCTTGCATTTCTGCCTGCAGTTCTGACTGAGGCTGCTCTATTTCCTGGAGCAGAACACAGAACTGATTCCTCTCCACATCTGGACCCAAACAGATGGATCATGTTGGGAACAGGGACATTCCCTCAGGGTTGCCAACTCTCACGCAATGAGTGTGAGACACACGCATTTGACCGTATTCACACGCTCTCACGCCACACTTCCGATATCTCACGCGGAAAAAAAAATCTAATTTATTTACCTCTGATCCACATCTATGATTCAATGAGTTACTAGTTCGCCAACACTCGATCGATCGTGATACAATACTTAATCTGTGTCCATTTTACCCTCCCCCCCAGCAACAATTTACACTCGCCACACCCCCCAAAGATCAACCCTGTTCCCTTCAGCTGGACAGCGTGGAAATTTTTGCTGCTTTTGTGTTTGTTTATTGCTATTTTTATGTATTTGTTTACTAATGTTTTTAGCTGGATTTGGTTATTGCTATTCCTGGATTTGGTATATAGTAATTCCTGTTACTAGGTCTGTTTTTGTTTATTGCTGTATTTTGTTCATATAATGCCAGTACAATAACACTGCTTGTAGACCAGCTGAACGTGCTCTGTCTTAAACAATCAAACACATACAATCACAGGCATTTGTACTTCTTACACAAACATACACACACACACACTGATATACATATGCACATACACAAAACAGACCCGCAGCTGTGAGATGAACTTCCTGGCTGTGTCCTTTGGTGGACAGTGGAAGACACGTTGACCTTCTTCCTGTCTTATTCTCTAGTCACGTCTCACAACATACTACACAGTAAACAGAATACTACACACTACATACTACACACATACTAACAAACTCACACATACTAGATAAAACATACTAACAAGCTCAATTTGTACCTGGAATCTGTTTCAGCACCTAGACTCTGCATTTGTAAGGTGCACAGATCGAATCCTCAAGCTAAATATGAGTGGGGCCAACACACACACACACACACACACACACACACACACACACACACACACACACACACACACACACACACACACACACAACACACATAATTGTGTCTTTTCATAATTCTGTAAATGTATACATGCACACAAACGTACACATATGGAGGTGTGTGTGTGTGTGTGTTTGTGTGTGTGTATTCTGAAATAGGGCAACAGCTGGACACAGTACAGCAGGGAGTTGTAGAGCAAAAGATCGTGGGAAACTGGAGAGATTCTCAGTCTGAGTCATAACCATGGGGCCTCAAGGAAGCATCTGAGACCAGGAAGTGTGTGTGTGTTTGTGTGTGTTTTTGTGTGTGTGTGTTTGCGTGTGTGTGTGTGTGTGTGTGTGTGTGTGTGTGTGTGTGTGTGTGTGTGTGTGTGTTTGCGCGCGTGTGTGTGTGTGTGTGTGTGTGTGTGTGTGTGTGTGTGTGTGTGTGTGTGTGTGTGTGTGTGTGAATGAAAATGTGCTAATTTCCATCCAGTAAAACAGTGATAATTCTGCATCAACCTAGAACAATGTTCACTTTCACAGTCTTCATTCAGAGAGCAAAGATGTTTGTGACACAACATCCTCTGCTTGAAACATTACACTCCCCCATCTGGCCTTCCACACCCTTCCAATATGGCAAACTATGAATCTACTAAACCACTCTGATAATCTACAGAACTCCCAAAACACCCTGATAATCTACAGAAATCCCAAAACACTGAGAATCTACAGAACTCCTAAACCACTCTGATAATCTAAAGAACTCCCAAAACACTCTAAAAATCTACAGAACTCCCAAAACACTCTAAAAATCTACAGAACTCCAAAACCACTATAATTTACAGAACTCCCAAAACACTCTGATAATCTACAGAACTCCCAAAACACTGAGAACCTACAGAACTCCCAAAACACTCGTATAATCTACAGAACTCCCAAAACACTCTAAAAATCTACAGAACTGCCAAACCACTCTAATAATCTACAGAACTCCAAAACCACTATGATTATTTACAGAACTCCCAAAACACTCTGATAATCTACAGAACTCCAAAACCACTATGATTATTTACAGAACTCCCAAAACACTGATAATCTACAGAACTCCCAAAACACTGAGAACCTACAGAACTCCTAAAACACTCTTATAATTTACAGAACTCCCAAATCTCTTGTATAATCTACAGAACTCCCAAATATCTCGTATAATCTACAGAACTCCCAAAACACTCTGATAATCTACAGAACTCCCAAAACACTCTAATAATCTACAGAACTCCAAAAACTATGATAATCTAAATGAAAATATTATAATTAGGTTATTAGGTTGTTATTATTGTTATTATTAGGTTATAATTAGGTTTAGTGTGGTGATTGGGAATATGGTGGTGGAAGCTAAGAATATGGTTCATAATTTAGGATGTATTTTAGATAATTATAGTCAGGTAGAGAGCAGAAAGATCAAATTTAAATAATAAATCAAAGGATTCACCTTCACATTAGACTGTCTAAATTGGTACAGCCATATTTTGATGATGTCTGTTGTTCATGGTACAGTGGTAATCCAAAGTACATTAACCCTCGGGACCCCGTGGATGTGTCTGCATATAAGCATCAATGTTTCTCTGTGTTTTTATTAATATCTCTATGAGAAAACATCATAGGATGTCACGTCTAGCCCCTCCCTCCGCCCTGGTCCCGCCTAGCTCCCGCTCCCATTCGTCCCTCCGTCTGTCTGTCACGCCCTCTTCGTTAGTCTCGCACACCTGAGTCTTATTTCACCATCTTGTCTCTGTATATAAAAACCCCCTAGTGTTGTTCTCCCTTGTCGGTCATTCCCTGCACGGTATCTCCACGCCTCTTCTCTGTGTCATTTCACCGTAAGACCTGTTCTCCCCGCGACTCGTGTTATGTATGTGTGTTCCCCTGGTGTCTAGCGCTCGTGTTCTGTATGTATGTTCCCCGTCGTGAGTGTTTCATATACGAATTGTTCTCGCCGTCTGTTTGGTTTAGTTACTGTTGTGTACTTGTATTCATTGCTACTCATAAGTTACGGTTTGGTAGTTTGTGTGTTCTCATGTCTTCGTGTTCCCGGTTGTTTAACGTACCCGTTTAGTTCATGTCCTCTAAGTTAGCATAGCTCCCTCTGCCTTCTGTGTCTTCATTGTGTTTGTATACCTCCTTCCATTAAAACCTCTCAACTCTGCACTTGCGTCATGCCTGCCCGTCGCAAACGTAACATAGGAACATGGTTCAAACATTTCCTGAATCTGCAATCTGCCCTATAAATGTAGCCTGTAGTAGGAGTTATGAACTAGTGAATAGAGGTAAAAAAAAAACATGCCATTTACACCTGCCACTCACATCGTGTGATTGGTAGAGTTGTCATTTATTAGAATATGACCAATACATAATCATGACATATTTAAGTATATATCCTTCATTCAATTGGCTAGCTAGTGAGATGGGCAAACATATAGTTTAACACATTTACATAAACACATTTCAGATTCTTCAAAAAACATTAGTTAAGGTTATTTAAAATGTAATTTGGTGTTGTATAATGGACCTCAACGGAAATAACACTTTAGACTTTCTTGTGTTATCACTGTGTTTATTCCAGACCCCACATGGTATACACTTATGTTTTTCATGGCCACTGTCACCCATGGCTTGCTCATTAGGGATCTGGACCCTTATGATTGTGTAACTGAGCGGTATTACTTTGAGAAATAATGACAGAGACAGTGATGCAGAACAGTCTTCCACTCTTTACTTAGAAATATTTCTTCCTGCTCACAGGCGCTCTGGAAATCTAATAAAATTTACATACCACTCTCATAATCTGAAGAACTCCCAAAGCACTCCAATAACCACATCCAGCCCCAACCCTAATCTAACAACACACCTAGCTCTAACTCTAATCTCACACCACACCCAGCACTAACCCTAATGTAACACCACACCCAGCTCTAACTCTCATCTAACACCACACCCAGCACTAAACCTAATGTAACACCACACCTAGCACTAACCCTAATGTAACACCACACCCAGGTCTAACTCTAATCTAACACCACACCCAGCACTAACCCTAATGTAATACCACACCCAGGTCTAATTCTAATCTAACACCACACCCAGCACTAACCCTAATGTAACACCACACCCAGCTCTAACTCTAATCTCACACCACACCCAGCTCTAACTCTAATCTCACACCACACCCAGCTCTAACTCTAATCTAACACCACAACCAGCACTAACTCTAATCTAACACCACACCCAGCTCTAACTAATAAAACACCACACCCAGCTCTAACTCTAATCTAACAACACACCCAGCACAAACCCTAATCTAACACCACACTCAGCTCTAATTCTAATCTAACACCACACCCAGCTCTAACTCTAACACCACCTTCAACTTTAACCCCAGTTAACCCCGGGGGGGGGGGGGGGGGGGGGGGTCAGAGGTAAATAAACTAGATTTTTTTTTCGCCGTGTGAAATCGGAAGTGTGGCGTGTGAAGACGGTCAAATGCGTGTGTCACACGCTCAATGCGTGAGACTTGAGAACACTGCTAACCCTAATTTACTTTCAGCCAAAACCCTAATCTAACACCACCTTCAGCTGGCTGAGGCCTCCTGCAGAATCTATGAACTAACCCGTCCTCATCTAGCAAACTTTCTTCATTTTTTGTTTATGTAGGAGGGGCTTCTCTTGGCAGAGCTCTGAACACGACATGACATCTAGACAAAAGGCAGAACTACATATTTAAATTGGCTTGGGTTAGGTTCCAACCCAAACACTCGATAGTGCTGGGTCAGATAGCCGCTACAGCAGATAGGGTTTAATAAACACAGAGCTACATTATGGCACAGAGCTATGTCAGCTATCAATGAAAGGATTAGCACAGCTAGCCAGAGGCGCTAGAGAGAGTCAGCAGTGACCCCTGGGTCACCAATGTAAAGGTGGTGAAGCAATCATAATTCAAGACTCTCTCTCTCTCTCTCTCTCTCTCACTAACAGCTGAAACAATCTCAACACTAAAGGGTGTATTATGGAGGACCAGTTCCATAAAAGCAAATGGCTTCACTTCTTCCATATCTGGGCCCCATTTTCATACTCTATGTAGACACTTCATGCTCCCATCCAAACACCCCCATGCAAGT
>NC_135219.1:6380527-6413027 GCF_052324685.1 Brachyhypopomus gauderio
ATGAGAGTTGCGAATGGAGTTTTACCCAAGAGGAGAATGGAGCTAACTACACAATGAAACATGACACACGCACACACACACACGCACACGCACACACACACACACACACACACACACACACACACACACACCAAATACAGTACATGGTGTAATTGCAGTATGGGATCGTAGAGAACAGATCCACGCTCTGCTGGCAGTTATGGGAAATCTGACCCAGCCAGAGCTGATCCAAACCAGATGTGGAGAGAACGAGAGAGTGAAGAAAAGAGAAACAGGGATTGAGCAACAGAGATAGAGCAATAGGAGAGAGAAAGAGTGCTAGATAGTGAAAGAGATGAAGGGAGAGCTAGAGAGAGATAAAGAGAGTAGCATAGGGATAGAACGATTCAGAGAAAGATAGAGAAAAGAGGGGAGACAGATGCAGGCTGGCACGGCCACACTCCACTGTGTGTGTGTGTGTGTGTGTGTGTGTGTGTGTGTGTGTGTGTGTGTGTGTGTGTGTGTGTGTGGGTGCGCGCATGTGTGTGTGTGTGTGTGTGTGTGTGTGTGTGTGTGTGTGTGTGAAAAAGAGATAGAGAGAGGAAGAGAGAGAGAGGAAGAGAGGGAAAGGAAGGAAATGAGAGACAGTAAGGCAGCAGAGAGTCACAAACAGGATCATGTGGAAACAGTTCAGCAGTGTGGTTGTGTGCTAAATGAAGAATGTAAGGACTGAAGCTATGGCCCAGCGGTGCACTCTCTCTCCTACAGTAGACCTCTGTAGTACAACCCTAACGATTACTCAATGAGTCCTTTCATTCAACCAACAAGTGCATTTTTGGTTATAGGTCACATTTAGCATGGTCACTGTCTGAACTGTTCATGTACACACTCTCTGTCTATGTCTCTCAGTCTTTCTCCCTCTGTCATTCATTTTACATTTTCATTTGTGGTATTTAGCACCTTCTTATGCAGAGCATTTTACAAAAGACCTTTGTAATCTACAAATAGAATGTGCTCCAGCTAGTATAGTATGATAGTGTCAAAAATACTGGTGAATGAGAACACTGCTAAATACTGGAATCAATGCTGATACCTAGAAGTACAAAATCAGCCAAACAAATCAAAATCAAGCACCAAACAACGATAAGTGCAAATCCAAGCAATACCACATGATACCAAACAATACCAGGTGATACCACACATTACCACACAGTACCTCACATGACCAAATAATACCACACAATACCAGACAATACCAGATGATACCACACATTACCACACAGTACCCCACATGACCAAACAGTAGGTCACATATCAAATACTAAATAATACTAAATAATACCACACAAGCAAACAATAACATGCAATACCAAACAATACAAAACACAAACACAACAAATAATACCACATAATACCACACAATACGACACAAGTCAGTTTTAGGTCAACTCACTTTTAAAACTCAGTTTTAAAACAGCTTCTGGAAAGGACCCTTGAGAGGAACCAATGCTCAGAGCGGGGATCCATCCTCCTCTGACTGACAGCGGACACCACAATAACAATACTATACCAAAATAAGTAACAATAGGTAAACAATGCCAAAGTAAGTATTCAGAAAAATATAAGCAAAAAAATGTCTATTCTGTCCTAAACTGAGTTTGATGAGGTGTGTCCAAAACAGAGCTTCATGGAAGGGGTTTCCATGGTCGAGCAGCTGCATCCAAACCATACATCACCAAGTGCAATGCAAAGCGTGGATGCAGTGGTGTAAAGCACACTGCCACTGGACTCTAGAGCAGTGGAGGTGTGTTCTCTGGAATCATGAATCATGCTTCTCCACCTGGTAATCTGATGGATGAGTCTGGGTTTGGTGGTTGCCAGGAGAACGTTACATGTCTGACTGCATTGTGCCAAGTGTAAAGTTTGTGGAGGGGGGATTATGGTGTGGGGTTGTTTTTCAGGAGCTGGGCTTGGCCCCTTAGTTCCAGTGAAAGGAACTCTGAATGCTTCAGCATACCAAAACATTTTGAACAATTCTATGATCCCAACTGTGTGGGAACAGTTTGAAGCTGGCTCCTTCCTCTTCCAACATGACTATGCACCAGTGCACAAATTAAGGTCCATAAAGACATGGATGGCAGAGTCCGGTGTGGATGAACTTCACTGGCCTGCACAGAGTCCTGACCTCAACCCGATAGAACACCTTTGGGATGAATTAGAGTGGAGACTGAGAGCCAGGCCTTCTCCTCCAACATTAGTATGTGACCTCACAAATGCGCTTCTGGAAGAATGGTCAAAAATAAACACACTCCTAAACTTTGTGGACCGTCTTCCCAGAAGAGCTGAAGCTGTTCTAGCTGCAAAGGGTGGACCAACGTCACATTGAACCCTATGAATGGGATGTCACTTAAGCTCATATGTGATTCAAGGAAGGTGAGCGAATATTTTTGGCAATATAGTGCATATCTGATGCAGGCATTTTTAGGAAACCAGTAAAGGGACACAGCAGTGAAGTGATCTGAACATGTGATGGTCCACAGAAGATGTCTAGTAAGTAGTGAGTTCCAATAGTCCAACTTTGAGATGACAAGAGACAGGGTAAACACCTGGGACGCTTCCTGTGAGAGAAAAGCCCAAATCCTTCTGGGGAAAAAAGTCTGCAAGATGGAGTCAGGGTTGAAACATGAGTTGAAAATGACAACTGCTTTCCAAAATCGTTCCCCAGGCAACGAGCAGCTGGTGATTCCAGGGAGTTCTCAAAAGAAATGGTTTAGAGGACCCAAGCTCGGTGTCTGGGGTTGAGCTTCAGGTTGTTGGCTGTCATCCACGAAGCAGTGTCAAGCAAGTTGATATATGGTTGGGAAACTGAGTGTCAGAAGGTGGTAAGGAAAGAATTAGTTGGGTGTCATCAGCATAGCAGTGGTAGGAGAAGCCATTACAGTGTTAATCAGGTGTACATTCTTTCAGTCATGCTGAGGGTTTCAGTGGGAAGTGAGGGGTGAGAGATGCAGAATGAAAGAGAAAGGCAGAGAGAGAAAGAGAGAAAGAGAGAGAGAGAGAGAGAGAGAGGAGAGAGAGAGAGAGAGAGAGAGAGAGAGAGAGAGAGAGAGAGAGAGAGAGAGAGAGAGAGAGAGAGAGAGAGAGACCTTTGCATGTGATATGATGTTTCCTGTTGTAACTAACACTGAGATGCTGGGTGTGTCAGAATCTGTAGCTTATTGAGTCAGTGTCCTAAAGGCACGACGATCCCTGCAACCGAACACATTCAGGACCCTTTGAAAGCAGCCAGGATAACGACATGTCCAGGATGCCAGGATAACGATGCCAGGATAACGACAGCTGCCTATCAGCTGGTGAAGTGACTAATACTAAATTGTGTTTTCCCAGATAAGGAAAATGACATGAACAAAAATGCCTGCAATTTTCCTTGTTCTAAATTTAAACCCTGGCAACACATCCTCACCAATTATGCTCAATGGAATGTTAATAGCATGACCACTTGTGAGCACAGTGAATGTTCAACAATTACACTGGGCATATCTTGACATAATCAAAATGTTAAAACAATCACAAATAACAAGTAACAATCACTGAAGTTGTATGTGGTAATGGGAATAACAGGCAACACTGATAGGCTATGCTACAATGAGCACTGCAACAGTGAAAAATCGTTGACTGTACAGTTTTGGCTATTTCTTGTCAGAAGTAAAATACAGAGCTAAGCCAGTCTGAAGATAATGATTACACCTCACACTTCTTTGGATGTCCAACACATCACTGCTACTAGCTGATCATGGTTCCCTTACAGGCAATGCAGAATTCAGACAGGACTCGGTGCCGCAGAGAACTGCCTACAGAGGCACCCACTGAGTGTTTAAAGGTGATCTGAGGCTGAACTCTGACCTTTGACCTTAGCCAGCATTCATATCCCCACAGGAGGTTTTCATTTAGGGTTCGGACTAACTGAATCATTGCAGTCTCACACATGTACATAATCAAGACCAATACAGAAATTTTAACGAGGCATACATGCAATCCATATATAGTCTAATACAGATCTCCAAATAACACCCCATATCTATAATTCTGTCAGATTTGTTTTAATTTCTGTTTTTTAATCAGATTGTTGGTGGTGGGGTCTGAGTGTAAGAAAACTTATGTTAATTCCTTTTGCCACATGTACCACTATCAGCTGTTTTTGAGAGCTTTTTTGGCCATGTTAAGGCCTCATATGAAAGATCATAAAGAAGCTAAATGTACTGTATACTCTCTGGCCATGTGCTACTGTTAAGCAGCGTTGCACATACACTGTGGAACAGTTAGAGTACAGTAACACATGTAAGGTGTGTGTGATTGACTAATCGTGGTGTGCAAAAACAGCTGCAACATATATTGTGACTGTAGAAAGCAACCGTCATCATGTAAAGGAAGTCAGATCCTTCATTGTATGGGCATTATTTTACAAATACTGACTGGACACATTTTGTAGGTCCCAAACAACGGATTAAGAAAAGAGAAATGGAGTAAAAAAGAAAAAAAAAACAGATAGACAGGGGGACACCACTGACATCTTGTGGAGAATAGTTCAATCACACTTGTTATCTGCCTATTGTTCTGTTCACTGAGCATTGCTGCACTGGAGGTCTTATGTCCTTAAGGTCTGGTATACTGGAGGTCTGGTGAAGCTGGAGGTTTGGTGTACTGGAGGTCTGGTGAAGCTGGAGGTTTGGTGTACTGGAGGTCTGGTGAAGCTGGTCTCTCACTTAGTTATTCACCTGCATCTTCACATGGACTCTACCTAGAGTTTATTCCAAACGACTTTGTCTTTTGTCTTACTTTTATCACAGCATCACAATTCCCCTTCACAGATCCCATTGAGGCACCATCACACACACACACACACACACACACACACACACACACACACACACACACACACACACACACACACACACACCAGCTCCAGTGTTGTTACGGTTGGCCTGTGCAGCTCCTCAATCTTCATGTAGAGTCTCAGTGTTTACAGGGTTTACTCCCAGAGCGTTTGGTTTATTCCCAGAGTGTTTGGTTTACTCCCAGAGTGTTTGGTTTATTCCCAGAGTGTTTGGTTTACTCCCAGAGTGTTTGGTTTACTCCATGTGCATCTGTAGCCCCCCGCTGAGCTGTTTTGTCTTTGTGATGCAGGATGCATATGAAAAAATTCACTTAAACTAATCAGCATTTTACTCTCTAATGGACAGAGGCCATAATATAAATACTTTGAAAAAAACCCTAATGTAGTATTCTAATGGATATATTATCTACAGTTCATTCATTATATGTATAAAGATTAATTCAAGGCAAGACTACTTCAAGAGTGTTATCTTTGCTCATAAGATCCTCACAGGAGAGGATCTTTAACTGCAGAATAAAGGGAAATATGTGTCAGTAAAAGTGTGTGATAGTGTGCAGGTGTGAACGGGTTAGAAGATCAGTGAATGTCACTTTCCCCCTGTCCCAGTCCAGCTGAACTCTGACCCACTGCACTTCTCTGTGAGGACGTGAAGATTTTACTGTAGCATATTCTCCACACTGAATCCCAGAAAGACAAGGTGGAAAGGCCTAGAGAGTCAGCACAGTACTCAAAGTAGGCGACGGTCGTATTCCAGAGACACGATAGGCAGACGTGCCCAAGAGAGACACAAATATACAATAACCAGAGAGAAGCAGCAAAAGGCCTTACACATGGAGAGATCCATGGGCATGAACAACGTAATACACAGTAGACAGAAGACAGACTGGAGACAGACTGACACTTCACAATGACTGTGGGAACATGGAAGTCTTTTATAACATGCTAATGAGTTTAATGGGAATAGCTGAGAATGAAAACATCTAGGATGTCAGGACTCAATAGACGAGGACCTGTGCAATAGTGGGCTTGTGTGGGTTCTCCCTCACACGTTTTCTGTTTTTGCTTCCAGTTTTCTAAATGTCAGTTAAAATGCTGTCTTAAGTAGTCTTAGTGTCTCTAAGGGTGTTGCGAGTGTCATGCTTTATAACAACATGGTGAGCTCCACCTTTCACTTACAAACAATGTCAGAGCACAACAGTTCACTACAGACTGTGGGAGGAAACCAGAGTACCCAGGGAACACCTACACAGGCACAGGGAGAACATGCAAACTCCACATGGAGCAGACTGGACCAAGAATCGAACAGACCAACTTAATGTGAGGCAACAGCACTAATCAGCGCACCACCGAGCCACCCACATGTGAAATAAGATATGATTGATTAAAAGATATTAACTAATTTAGCTTGTAGGTAAAGTTTTACTCAGGAGGTTTGGTAAATGAAAGATTGCATCCAACACCCCCCCTGATCTCCAATAAGAGTCAGTGTAGACTTACTGGAGATCAGGCCAGAGTCAGTGTAGTCTTACTGGATATCAGGCTAAAGTCAGTGTAGACTTACTGGAGATCAGGCTAGAGTCAGTGTAGTCTTATTGGAGATCAGGCTAGAGAGTCAGTGACTTACTGGATATTAGTCTAGAGTCAGTGTCTTACTGGAGATCTATGCAAGTTTCCACTTGTAGGTCATCCGGACACTGAGCCCATGATGCACCCTGCTAGGATGTAAGCCAAACACAGATAATGTAACAGAAAGATCAAGAGCAAACGAATAAAAGGAAAGTATGACAAGCAAACCAGCACCTGAAACAAAAACAGTACTGAGCAGGGTGGCTGAATGTCTAACAGCAGACTGATGGAACAGTATGTTTTGTTTAGAACAGCATGCAGTGTGGGTACCAATAGCGAGACTGTTTAACTGTCTCTGAAACGTGACTACCATAACGAATTTGCACTCATGTTCATCTAAATCACCTCAATAATATTTATAACCTCACAAAGATGCAGTAAGATGGAGAGAGAGTCAGACAGACACAATATTGCTCATATTCACCACAGACTGCAGTTCCCTGCCAGACACTCTAGGGGGCAATGCAGTCCACACCTTCTCCAAGGCACCTGTCGGTGCACATGTTCTATTGTCTAACATTCAGACTGAGAGACACAGATTGAAAGAAAAGGGAAAAAAAAAGAAAGGGAGGGCAAACTGTATTACATTTATTATTCTCAACTCAACTATTATATTTATTACAACTCAACTTTAACAACAGCACCGGCTGAAAACAAAGACTTTGTTTGGGAGCAGCAATTGAAAAGTCTCTATCCACTATGAGCTTCCGCTTTGACCTTGGTACCTCCAGGCACAGCTAATCAGCTGACCTGAAGCTCCGAGCGGGAGCGTGGGGGAGGAGCAGCTCAGGGGGGGAGGAGCAGCTCTAGGAGAGTGGGCGGGGCATGGCCATGTAAAGTTTTAAAAACAAATAAAAGAATCTTCAAATTAACTCTTGACTGCATTTTTGAATGATTAAAAAAATACATTTAAAAAAGTAAAAGATCCACACACACACACATATACACTGATATAAACATACACCCACAAACATAGATACCACATATTTACACCCATACACATACACACACCCTCACAAACACACGCATTTACAACTACACATATACACATATATAGGTACACTATATTGCCAAAAGTATTTGCTCACCTTCCTTGTCTCACATGTGAGGTTAATTCACATCCCATTCCTAATCCATAGGATCAATATGACGTTGCTCCACACTTTGCAGCTAGAACAGCTTCAACTCTTCTGGGAAGGCTGTCCACAAGGTTTAGTGAGGTCACATACTGAAGTTGGAGGGGAAGGCCTGGCTCTCAGTCTCCACTCTAATTCATCCCAAAGGTGTTCTATCAGGTTGAGGTCAGGTCTATGTGCAGGTCAGTCAAGTTCATCCACACCAGACTCTGCCATCCATGTGTTTATGGACCTTAATTTGTGCACTGGTGTAAGTCATGGTGGAAGAGGAAGGGACCAGCTCCTGAAATACAACACCACACCATAAACCACTGACTCTGCAGGAAGTTGGCGACCTTTTCGCACTATGTACTTCAGCGTCTGCTGACCCCACTCCATCAGTTTACGTGTCCTACCACTTCAGGGCTGAGTTGCTGTCAATCCCAAACACTTATTATAATACAGCCGACAGTTGACTGTGGAATATTTAGGAGTGAAGAAATTTCACGACTGGATTTGTTGCACAGGTGGCGTCCTATCACAGTTCCATGCTGGAATTCACTGAGCTCCTGAGAATGAACCATTTTTTCACAAATGTTTGTAAAACATTTGCATGCCTAGGTGCTTAATTTTATACACCTGTGGCCATTGAAATGATTGGAAAACCTGATTCTGATAATTTGGATGGGTCACCGAATACTTTTGGCAATATAATGTATATACCCACACAGACATATACAAATACACATATAAATTCAAATGCATGTACAACCACACAAATACATACAGTAACATTACAGTAATAGTTATATTGACTCAATTGCCAGTTTTCATCCAGTCACATGGTCCCATCTGTCTGAACATCCTACCACATTCCATTATTCAGAGGATTACATCATAGATTCCTTTTGAAATGAATTATCAACATTAATGAATCTTTTTAATCTTCATAACTACATGATCTGTTTTCATTAAGTAGATTCAAAAGCAAAGTTTCAATGTGACATCCATTTAAATATAAACTTTCATATGCAGAGAGTGAAGAAAACCTCTGCAGAGCACACAGTAAGTTGAACACACGCAGGAAGTGTGAGTGTACACACACTTCACACCACTGCACATGAGCTGGGACCTCCAGCAGACACATTTGTGTGTGTGTGTGTGTGTGTGTGTGTGTGTGTGTGTGTGTGTGTGTGTGTGTGTGTGTGTTTGTGTGTGAAGAGCTGGTGTGGCTACACATTAGACTTCTTTAGTTAGAGTGGGATTACATCCCTCACTGAACCACTGGGGCAGGTTCAGGGATTCAGCGGTTCACGAAGTTCATGGATTCCTGTGTGAGAAAAAAAGCCTTGTGCTACAGCTCTCCACTTTCTTCCACCCACTCTGCGGTGGCACTTATGGTCTCTCCCACAACTCAAAGGCGTTGGAAACGTCCTGAAACGAGAGAGACTTCCTCCATCCTGCTTCTGCTTACAATTCTGTTTTAATCCTGATTATAATGATTCTCTCGTACAGGCAAACACTGCACATTTGGTGCCAGACTATACTGCCAAAAAGAGACTTTCATCTTACGTCAAAAAAAAAACATTTGTATAAGAAATCGTCATGAATTAGGAATCCACAAAAAGGGGGAACGTTTTTCATTAAGGATCAGAAGAATTAAGCCTGAAAAGAAAATAGCAGAAATAATTTTAATGAAGAAACTCCAGTTGGTGATACTGATAATTATTGTTTGAGGATGCAGAAAAGCAAAAGATTAGGTGGCATTCTCAATGCCACAGCCCCTCTGGTGTGATCCTGTCATGTGATCCTTGGTGTGTGTATCCATAGGAAGTGTGAGCAGACCGTGAACACTCAAAGCACCAAAAGGGTTTCAGACTTATTTAGCAGATGGTGAAGTTTCATATACAACGCTGTTAGTGAATCCATCAGTCCTGAACTGTAAAACACTCAACAATTCTAATGAGACTATGGAACTGTAGAACACTCAAAAAACTTTAATCATGGAATTGTAGAACCCCCAACAACTCAAATCAGACTGCAGAACTGTAGAACACCAATACTAATAATACTAGAGTTGATTTGCACTGTTCATTGTGTTCTGACAGACCTCAGCCAGTTTTAGAAAACACTTTCTTTATCAAATGATTCCAATCCAACACCTTTACTCATTCTGATGATTACTCTTCACAATGTATGGATTGAGTTTGAGTGTATGGGAGTTTCGCTGTGTGAGTTTGAGTGTGTGTAAATTTGACTGGATGTGTTTGAGTTTGAGTGTGTTTGAGTTTAGGTGTATGTAAGATTGAGTATATGGGAGATTGAGTGTGTGTGAGTGTGACTTTGTGTGAGTTTGAGTGTAATTAAGGTTGAAGGTATGACAGTTTGATTGCATATGTTTGAGTGTATGGGAATTTGAGTGTTTGTGAATATGAGTACTGGTGGTGTTCCCTGTATTCGGTCCTGAAACAGGAAGCGCTTTGCTCTGCATTCCTGTACCAGTTGCCAACTGCAATGCTGTTTTCACAGCTGCAGGAAGAGGGGAACAACACAAACACATGACTTTATTCATTGAGACACCAACAACCAACACACACACACATACACACACACACACACTCACGCACATACACACACACACACACACACACACACACACACACACACACACACACACACACACGCACACACGCACACATACACACACACACACGCGCGCACGCGCACGCACGCACACACACACACACACACACACACGCGCGCGCATGCGCACGCACGCACACACACACAGATGAAGTCTTTTTCATCTTTTCAAAAATCTTTTCAGAATGTCGTTCTTGCTTTGGTTTATTGGACGACCTAATGGAACATTTCAGACAAATGAGACCATACATTCTCATACACAAACAAATACACAAATACAGCTAAAGTTATGGAGAATATCTTAACCATCAAAAGCAGGCAGCAACTGCTACAACAGTGAATGCAGTGGGACACTGGGGAGAATTCCAGCAAGACTGTGATATAATAAATTCATATCACTGTGATTTATACATATTTAATTTATAAAAGGATTACCCTTGGCAGACCTGCATCTCCAAGCTAGCTTACATTTACTATTTTGCAGACACTAGTATCTACAACAACGTACATCTTGTATGGCAGTACGGTACTTCCTGGGATTCGAACCCATGACTCAAACATTACTAAGACCATGTTCTGTGCTACCAGTAGAGCTGGAGAGGCTACGCAGCCTGGGAGCTAAACTCTCATGCTGGGTCTGGATTACAGCCAGCCTTGTGGTCCCTACCGTGTAGAGTGTGTATGGAGCACATATGGGCCCCTCTGTGTAGAGTGTGTATGAAGCACATGTGGGCCCCTCTGTGTAGAGTGTGTATGGAGCATTTGGGCCCCTCTGTGTAGAGTGTGTATGGAGCACATATGGGCCCCTCTGTGTAGAGTGTGTATGGAGCACATATGGGCCCCTCTGTGTAGAGTGTGTATGGAGCACATATAGGCCCCTCTGTGTAGAGTGTGTATGGAGCACATATGGGCCCCTCTGTGTAGAGTGTGTATGGAGCACATATGGGCCCCTCTGTGTAGAGTGTGTATGGAGCATGTGGGCCCCTCTGTGTAGAGTGTGTATGGAGCATGTGGGCCCCTCTGTATAGAGTGTGTATGGAGCACATATGGGCCCCTCTGTGTAGAGTGTGTATGGAGCACATATGGGCCCCTCTGTGTAGAGTGTGTATGAAGCACATGTGGGCCCCTCTGTGTAGAGTGTGTATGGAGCATGTGGGCCCCTCTGTTTAGAGTGTGTATGGAGCACATATGGGCCCCTCTGTGTAGAGTGTGTATGGAGCACATGTGGGCCCCTCTGTGTAGAGTGTGTATGGAGCATTTGGGCCCCTCTGTGTAGAGTGTGTATGGAGCATTTGGGCCCCTCCGTGTAGAGTGTGTATGGAGCACATATGGGCCCCTCCGTGGAGAAAGTACGGAGCAGATGTCGGCCCTTTGTGGGTAGTCTATATGGAGCAGATATGGAGATTCTCCATCTCACCTGATATGACCAGCCCTCAAGGTACGACTCAATCCATCCCCAAGCTGTGCCACTAAACCCAAGGTGTTTCATGTGAGCATGACAAGGATATTATGGTTGAATGTGTCTAAGGCTGCTGGGAGATCAGGAAGAGTCAGGATTAGGGTCAGAGTTTGAGTCAGGTTAGGGTCAGAGTTCGGGTCAGGTTAGGGTCAGAGTTTGAGTCAGGTTAGGGTCTGAGTTTGAGTCAGGTTAGGGTCAGAGTTCGGGTCAGGTTAGGGTCAGAGTTTGAGTCAGGTTAGGGTCTGAGTTTGAGTCAGGTTAGGGTCAGAGTTTGAGTCAGGTTAGGGTCAGAGTTTGGGTCAGGTTAGGGTCAGAGTTCGAGTCAGGTTAGGGTCAGAGTTCAGGTCAAGTTAGGGTCAGAGTTTGGGTCAGGTTAGGGTCAGAGTTCAAGTCAGGTTAGGGTCAGAGTTTGGGTCAGGTTAGGGTCAGAGTTTGGGTCAGGTTAGGGTCAGAGTTCGAGTCAGGTTAGGGTCAGAGTTTGGGTCAGGTTAGGGTCAGAGTTCGGGTCAGGTTAGGTTCAGAGTTTGGGTCAGGTTAGGGTCAGAGTTCGGGTCAGGTTAGGATCTGAGTTCGGGTCAGGTTAGGGTCAGAGTTTGGGTCAGGTTAGGGTCAGAGTTTGAGTCAGGTTAGGGTCTGAGTTCGGGTCAGGTTAGGGTCTGAGTTCGGGTCAGGTTAGGGTCAGAGTTTGGGTCAGGTTAGGGTCAGGTCTGATGGCTACAGGCCTGCTTGGATACTGTAACAGCATGCAGCTTCTCAGTAACAACTACAAGTGCCATTTCTTTGGAGTGTGCTGCTTTAAACCCAGATTAGTTAGGATTAGGATCCTGTAGTTCATTCATACTGATTGTACTGATTGCTGATTATAAACAGCACATTCAATAACTTTAGAAAGAAAAGGCGGAAGTGATGTTGAATGGTTGTCAGTAGAGGATCTACCCAGAATAGAAAACCCAAGCACACTGATTCCTGAGTGGCTACACTCGTCACCTGTCAGTCATGCCACATACGTAAAGCCTGAAACCACACATGGACCAACTGGTCACTTCAGACCAAGACAAGACTGAAACTGAGAGAGCCAAGCAAGTAGAATACCCAAATACCAGAGACATGACTCATAACTCTTCTGTTCTAACTCAGGACCCACAAACCCCTCACAATCTGCCATCTTTAAGAACGTATTTCTTTAAATGTGTTCAGAGGAATCAAGGACAAAGGAGAGAGGAGCCTCTCGGAGCAAGAAAACACAAGTGTGTCTTATGTAGAAGAATGTTTAATCACAGCATGCGATGTGTTCGAATGGTTTAACTTTATTTCCAACCACATCTGCTTCAGGTTAACAGCCATGACAGGAACAACATCACTTGATATTTCTGTATTTCATACTGACTGGTGACGTATTTCATTCTGATTTAGTAGTTGGCGGGTTGAGGTTGTCGTGTTCAATATGTTGTACACATTCGTAAAAGCACAGGTTATCACACCCATATCACTGCAGCTGCATTGAGGGGGAGAGAGGGAGGGATAGAGAGAGAGGGGAGTAAAAGAGGGAGTGGAGGGAGAGAAAGAGAGGGAGGGGAAGAGGAAGGGAGTGGTATGCATTTTGCAGATGTGCGTGTATATGTGCATATGTGTGTACAGTATATGAGTGTGTATATTTGAGTATACAGTATGTATATAAGTGTGAATGTGTATATGTTTGTGTATATGTCAGTATACATTTGTGTATATGTGTATAAATGTGAGGTGCAGGTGGTGTGTGTGTGTGTGTGTGTGTGCATGCCTGCATATTGTTTTTAAATGTACATTATAAAGTCAGATGACGTGGTTCTGACATGAACATTTGACCTTTGCCCTGTACTGCAGTTGGTACATAGAATTATTGGAATGGCTCACCTGCACCGACTGTGTGAAGCAGGACAAATATTCTTAATGTTCTGCACAGAAAAATAAATATACAGAGTATCTACAGTTCTTCGGTAGTCCTTTGGTAGTTTTTGGCAGTTCTTTGCAGACCTTCAGGAATGAAACAACAACAGACAAAGCATAAAATGTAACAGCCTGTAGTGGGAAGTGCCAATGATGCAGGAGTGACATCATCTCCTTCACTGTGCAGCAATCACACTCACTACATGATGCTTTTCGTCTTTTTAAGTCACTTTAGCAACAAATAGAGCACTACACCCCCCTAATGGCCATACTGAGTAATTACACCAAAGCTAATCATGCGTACATGAATGGAAACACACTGACACACACACACAGACACACAGACACACACACACACACACACACACACACGCACACACAAGAGCTTTGAGACCTGGTAGGCTACAAACTGCAGTGTCAGATAAGGAAGGCAGAGGAATTCTGTGAAAACCTCTGCTCTTCATCCTCATGCCTGTGGGAATCCCTCTGGAGTTGAACTGAGTGTGTGTAGGTTGGGTGTAGCATGGGGTTAGTGTGTGGGGGAGCAGTTTGGGTGGGGAACTGTGTATCTTGGGTTAGCGTGGCTGTGGCACACTGAGATGTAGGGACCATGTTCAAAGTCCATGCCCTCTGAGTGTTTGTGGTTGGAGCTGTATGTAGGAGGCCTTACACTGTACTGTGTGCTTGGTTCAAACTGGATGTGGAGGTGGAGAATGAAACACACACACACACACACACATGCACACACACAATCACATGTACATACATTCCCACATGCATGTACACACAAACCCACACAGACACATGAAGCCCAGATTCATAAACCTAGAATAACTGACTCCATCTGATTGTCATCAGAGAGACTATCTCAGTTTCTCTTGGTCCAACCTAAGAGAGACAGATAGACACATAGTGAGACATATAGAGAGGCACACAGAAAGACATAGAAAGACAGATAGAGAGATCCATAGCATAGTCTCACATATGTCTCTTTACAGTCTCTGCATAGTCTCATAGCGGTTTCACCATGACATGATACTCATGGTCTCACGTTGTTCTCACTGCAGTCTCACAGCCAGGACGTGTAGGATGAACTTGAATGTTGTTGTCATAGACAACAAATTAACAATAAAACCAACTTTTACCTTTATGTCAACAATCTAGTGTTACTGTCTCCTTTATGCATTCACTTGCCCTCTCTCTTTCTTATTTTCTCTCTCACTCTCACACTCACTCACTCACACACACACACACACACACACACACACACACACACACACACACACACACACACACACACACACACACACACACACACACACACACACACACACACGTTCAGGAAATTCCTCTGGCTATTCATAAAGACCTGTCAAGCAGTTGGATCAAAGTACTTTTCCTTTAGTGATTTACCAGGACAGCCTGTAGCCTCTTAACACACACACACACACACACACACACACACACACACACACACACACACACACACACACACACACACACACACACACAAAAGCGCATGCACTCTTTGTGAACCGATTTATGAATCAAACCTTTGAACTCCCTCCTCATTTAATCAAAGAGGGTGGAGTTTGTTTAGAAAATCAACCAACCAACAAAACTCTCTTCCTCTGTGTCTCCTGCTTTATCTTTTTATGTGTCTCCACCTCACCCTCTCTCTCCCTCCCTCTCTGTTGTGCCCTCATTCTCTCTTGAGAAGAGTTCGTTGTTCATCTTTGTTTGAACCGAGCCTGTACCTCTCTGTGTGTTCAGTGCAAAATAAATGTCTTTTGTTCACAGTGCTCTAATCCCGGCATCTTGCCTCGCCATTACAAGAAGAATAATTTTATTTACCATTATTTTTCATACCATTATTGCTCACCTCACAGCAATACACTGCAGTCCAAATGTGGTTAAAATATTTGAACACATTGTTATTATTATTGTTCAAATATGTCCAAATTTTGTTTGGAATTTCTACTGAAATGAAAAGACCCTAATTGTCCTTTTAGTTAATTCACTGACAACCAATTTTGATCCCTAAATAATTATAATTGTTTGAATATTAAATATTGTTGATAGCCAAATGTGTGTTTGGATGCCTGAAATTTGGATCCTCTCTCTCTCTGTCTCTCTTTATTCTTCTTATTGATCATATTGTCTACCTGCACGTGACTATATTCCTGAAGCCTTTCTGAACTCTGAATGGTGATACATTAAGTATTAAGTAATGTATTAAGTTATTAAGTTTATTAGGTAATATACACACTGTACTCTTTACTGAACACTGTTCTCTACCACACACTGTTCTCTACTACACACTGCTCTCTACCACACACTGTTCTCTACCACACACTGCTCTCTACCACACACTGCTCTCTACCACACACTGTTCTCTACCACACACTGCTCTCTACCACACACTGCTCTCTACTACACACTGTTCTCTACCACACACTGCTCTCTACCACACACTGTTCTCTACCACACACTGCTCTCTACCACACACTGTTCTCTACCACACACTGCTCACTACCACACACTGTTCTCTACTACACACTGTGACTGGACTACTGGGTTTGCAGGAAAAGTTCCGGAAATTCACCACTCCTCTGTTTTCCATCTCTCCTCACTGAATGTGTGGTGGTGGTGGTGTGTGTGTGTGTGTGTGTGTCTTTTAAAATATGTGCTGACCTGGTAATCCTGAGCCAAGACTCTGAAATACACACAGGAATTTTCCTGGGCAGACCGACACACAGAGGTAACACACTCTTTGCTCTTCTACAGGAAATGGAGGAATCCCCTGACACACACACACACACACACACACACACACACACACACACACACACACGTATGAACGCCAACACACACACACACATCCCAAAACAGCTGTTTCCATTTAGCCCTGTAAACCACCCACATTCCTGTTCTCTCTCCCAGTCCCCTTGTGCTGTTCCTCCTTATCTTCCTCTTTCTCTCTCTAACTCACTTTCTAAACGTCTAATTTCTCTGGTTTATATGTTCATTTCTGTGTTTCTGTGTTGGTTTTTGTTTGAATTCACAGCTGTGTTGTGCACATATATACTAAATCACACACACACACACACACACACACACACACACACACACACACACACACACACACACACACACACACACACCACAGTGCCAGGCTTGAATATGCATGCAGTGGAAGCAGGGTGAGAGCCTCATTTTGTGTTCACTGGTCTCCATGGTTACCTAATATGCCTTCTGAAAGCAAGCAGTGGCCTTTGAACAGTGAATCAGTCTGTCCAGAAGGAGGAGCTACAGTTCTGGAGCCCAGGCCAAAGGTCAAAGGAGGGAGTTAAAATGAAAAGAGGCACATGCTGCTTTTCCCCAGCAGGGCGGCGGTGGGGAGCAGGGTGGCCAGGGCACACAGAGCTCACACTAATGCTCTCTTCCACATCATCTGGGCCCCCACTACAGGGTAGAAACACAGCACAACTCCCTCTTTGAAGCCTTAACTAGGCTCAGAGGTTATGGTTAGGGATACAGGCTAGTTCACAAGGTTTACACTCACAGGTTAGTTCATAAGGTGAACTAAGCATACACATCCTACACAGTAGACAGCATACACAACACAAGTCTACACATCATAAAGCATACACAGCATCAGCCCCGGTTCTGGACTGCTTTGCTTGGGGGGGCAGTAAAACATAATGAGGGGGCATGCTGATAGTCATGTTTATGAAGCCAGAAATATATTCAAGGCTTGATTTGTGCATGAATGATGACTATTGATACTGGCTTAAAGTGATGTATTAGGTAAAGAAATAAAAATGCACATTTTCAAACTTAAAACACAATGATTAAAAAATACATGTTGATTATGTAAATGGAGAACAAAGATTATCTAATTGTATTTCATTTCAATACTGCCATTACTAATAGAACAACTCTATTTCTTGAAAGGCTGACAAATGTACCTATACACAGACTGAGAATATTCAAACATGGAAATAGGAATGAGTGAGAATATTTATATTACTGGGAAATTAAAATATAAAGAAAACAAAAGAATACAAATTCTGTTATAAAAGGGAGTATTCGTCACATTTCTATTTTGAAAAAGAAAAAAATATGAAAGTACATAAAATAAGAAATCTATCTACTGCACTTTGATGGTAAAAAATCTGGTAAAGTATTGAAGTTTTTATTGATGTTATGAAACGTACTGGTACAATGCGGTATTTATGCACAGTATAACAATACTGGCTGTGATGGCGAGGAATCGTTTAAACCAGGGATGTCAAAGTCAAAAACACAGAGGGCCAAAAAAACAAATTTGCTACAAGCCGAGGGCCGGACTGGTTCAATGTTTATTAAAACATATTGAAATGATTGCACATAGCCTATTGAACCAAGACCTAACACAGTGTATATTATTTAATGTTTAAATGAATAAAGCACTATTTTCTTATGGATCTGTCAGTAATTTCAAGTGAAAACATTTTTCAACAGGCAAACAGATAAAAGCAAACTTCCTTCAAAGAAAAATCACATGAAGACACACAGGTTTACCTTTTACCTCCGTGAACATGTACTCTGCCTCCCACCTGGCTTGAAACCCGTTCTCAGTGTCCACCTTACGTTTAGTCATTTTTGAGAAGGGGGATAGCTGAACGTTGATGTCTGCTCTGACTGCTGATTTAGGTTTATACTTTCGCGAGTGACCATAGTGCGCGACTCCGAATTTTAATGTTGCTTTGTGTTGCAGGTTTGAAAAGTGCTGCAATTTAGGCTAAAGTACTTGAAAATGTTTTAAACTGTAACTACTTCGTTTCACAGCAAATATCTGTCTGACTGAACAGTTCTCTTGTATTACGTTAACAAATACGAGCCTCTTGTAATTCCAGGACGAAACATGAGAGAACGTGAAGACGTTAAGATTGGGGGAAAATAAACAACCATTAAATAATGTGAATAAAAAGCGAATTATTTCGAATCATTTCGAGTATATGTATAAATATTTAACATATTTAAGTTTAACGTGCTGGAAAATATTGAAATGGACCTTTAAAGTGACGTACAAGTGCTTGAATTCCACCTTATAAAGGTGTATGAACCCTGCAAACATGACTTTGTTCATTGCGCTGGCGGAGCCACTGCGATTACGTCATTTTCGCCGCGCGGACCCTCGCGACGCTTCGCGCTGCAGTGACTTCGCGGGCTACCGTTGCATTGTGGGGAATGTAGTGTTTGTGCGTACAAAACGCCATCGGGCGGCTGTGGCATGCGGGCCGGTTCTAATAGTAATTAAATATCATCCAGGGGGCCATAGATAATCAATTCGCGGGCCGGGACTTTGACATATGTGGTTTAAACCATGAGCCGCGACGGCTTGCACGGGAGAAAGAGCACAGTCAGTTAAAGAGGGCCTCGCGCGCTGTCGTGCACCTCTCGAATTTTGTAACTTCGCGCGCGCCGCGCCTCAGCGCAATGAACAATGTCATGTTTGCCGGGTTCATACACCTATACAAGGTGGAATTAAAGCACTTGTACCTCACTTTAAAGGTCCAGTTCAATATTTCTCAGCACGTTAAACTTAATTAAGTTAAATATTTATACATATACTCAAAATAATTCGCTTTTTTAATCACACTTTCAAAACGCCCAATCTTAACGTCTTCACGTTCTCTCATGTTTCGTCCTGGAATTACAAGAGGCTCGTATTTGTTAACCTAAGACAAGAGAACTGTTCATTCAGACAGATATTTGTTGTGAAACGAAGTAGTTACAATTTCAACATTTTCAAGTACTTTGGCCTAAATTCCAGCACTTTTCAAATCTGAAAAAGCAACATTAAAATTCGTCAGGTAAATGTTCATTCCCCTGTTTTTTATTACCACATATCGTTTCGGACAACACTGCGCGGCAAGTATTTAAACGCTTCCGCCGTTCGCGCAGGTTTAGGAGAACCAAGTTAGCCTAACCGCTAATGGCTAATAAAATAATTTAAGCAACACCTATGTAAGAGGTGAGTAACATTAAAGCAACGAAAAACCACAGTTAAGCAAATATTACCATGTGGAAGTCAGTTTAAACTCAGAAGAGTGTTTACCAGTATACCTGTCTTTCACTCACACTAACATATACTGCCGAACTGAACCGTTTGGGGCGGTCTGCCGATTTTTTTATGACTCAAAGAGCCAATCAGGAATAAGCAAGGAAATATCTTCATGCTGTAAAGCAGGGGTAATCAATTAAATCTTTCTGTGGTCCATTTTTGGCAGATAGCTCAGACCTTAGGTCCGGGTTCGCGGTGGCGAACGAAAGTTGTTGAGCGGGGGGGGTTGAACGTAACACTGAAATGGGTGGTGAACGTAACACTCGTCTGAAAATAAATTCTCCGTTTTAAAATATAGTCTCCCGTTAAAATTTTTTTGGCATTTGGGTCCGTATCCAGTTAATCAGAAATGTGATTGGGTCCGGACAGGACGGCGTTCGGGTCCGGATCCGGACCGTCATTTGGTGATACCTGCTGTAAAGCAAAATGCATTTTTGTGATTGGTTCAGAGATAATTAAAAAAGCCGTTGCTTGCATTGTGCTTGGGGGGGCAAAGACACAATTTGGGGGGGGGGGGGGGGGCCCTAGCGCCGGCCCTGCACAGCATACACAGCATACACAGCATACCAGACCCTCCAGAAAGTCGCGATGTTGCGATTTGCAACTTCAACGCAACTTCAAGCAAACCCCGCGAATTCAGGGCGGTGTTGCAACTTCAGCCGATCACCGCAACTTTCCCGCAAATTTGACCAATCACTGATGTCGTATTGATGTGACGTCGACAAACTCCCGCCTTACTTCCGTATATACGTTCAAGAGGAGCAGACTGAAAGCAGCATGAGCGACGAAAATAACGGCAAAAAGATCGGGAAAAGCAGTATCCCGGTACACTACATGAAAGCGGGGGTAAACTGTCCAGATCCGACCCGCGAATTGATTATCTATGGCCCCCTGGATGATATTTAACTACTATTAGAACCGGCCCGCAGGCCACAGCCGCCCGATGGTGTTTTGCACGCACAAACACTACATTCCCCACAATGCAACGGTAGCCTGCGAAGTCACTGCAATGCACGCAAGCGGCGAGGGTCTGTGATAAAGTTTATAAGTTTAAACTTTAAACTGAGATAAAGTTTATTTATCTCTGATCCATATCTATGAGTTACTAGTTCGCTCTGGCGCCAACCACTGGCGATCGATCTCGATATAATACTTAATTTGTGTCCATTTTACAGGCCGCCCGGTAACAACTTACGTTCGCTAACCCCCCCCTCCCCGTCAACAATTAATGTTCGCCACCCCCTCCAGGTTCAAATCTCACTCCAAGCGATCTTGAAAAGTTGGCAACCCTGATTAAATAGGTAAATAGATAATTAAAACGGACTACTAAATAGAGGAAACCATACAACATTTACTCCCTATTGTAATGTACTCACAAAAAAGCAAAAACACACCGCAACTTCCATCGCAATTTTTTTGAAAAACACCCGCAACATCAAACATTTTAGCCCGCAACAATCACAAAAAAGGCCCGCGAAATCCTGGTGGGACTGGCATACACAGCATACAGCATACACAGCATACACAGTCAACATGTCCATGCGGGCCCCACATGGGTTTGAAATGGGCTGGCACATGGGCCCTTTTTGGGCAACCCAGCTGGGGCCCACAAAGATTTGTCCATCGGCTCCATATGGGCCCCATGTGTGTTAGCCCATGTGGGCCAATATTGGGGTCAATGTGGGCCTCAGGTGGGCCCCGTATGAGCAATGATTCACTGGCCCTACATGGGCCCCTTGTGTGTGTGGGATAATGACGGGGCCAGTGTGGGTAACAAGTAGGGCCCTTATGGTTAACTGCAGACACCCGCTTCAGCCCCATTAGGGGCCCATGGGCAAATCTTCATAGGGCCCATATGGGTTATGCAAAGGGGGCCCAAATATCAGCCCATCACTCACTAGAATGTCAGCTTGCATCACACATTTGGAGCACAATTACTATAATGCTAACTTGTGTCATCCAATGTGGGTCCATATGGAGTCATGGAGGGCTTCAGGTGAGGTCTCTGCTGTACATACCTAATGCAATATTCAGTTGCTTTTCTTACTTTGCAAAACTGTTGTATATAAGACCACAGCACTAAAGAATGTATTATCATAAGTAATTTCAATCAGAGATGAGCTGTTTAAAATAATACTTACATTTAAATGATGACAAATGCTTGATCAATCCTAATAAAAATGTTTTATTGAAAACGACAACTCATTAACAATTTTAACCATAAATGTCCATAAAACATATGTTAAGAGTCTTTAGAATCCTTTACTGTGTGTTGCTGAGTTGTGTAGTTTCACATCTTGTAGAGAGAGAGAGAAGAGGGGAGGGAGAGACAGACAACAGTATTAATTAAAGCATACAACAGTAACACTGCAGATTATCTAAACCACTTTTAGCAATGATAAAAATCATTCTCTGTGAATCTAAAACATGGTAAAGCATAAAAATCCTGTTTGTACTATTGAATTAGCACACTAGGCCTGTTTAATGGGGATGCATTTTCTGCATCACCTGGGTCCTGACCATAATACACTGTACAGAACTCTATGAAGGCCCTTGCCAGCTTCTAGTTTGCACAGGATAATAAAATCCTGACCAGTACTCCTTCAAATATACTATACAATTCATTAATTTGAGCTGCTGCAGTTACTCAAAATTTCCAAAGACAGTGATGTCTAACACTTCAATCACCTCTTGGGGGAGATTTTACAAAGGCCAAGTGATGTGTTTACAAGTTAGGTGTACATAAAACATTTAAAAACTCCAATATAGGAGCTGTCAGGGTTTTGGAAAGTAAAGATGACAATGATTTTCACATGCCTTCATAAGCCCTATCCGGACGGGATTAGTTTCTCAGGGGGTCCTGGGGTAATTTTCTCTTTTACGGGGGGTCCTCTGTGATTTTAATCCCGTCCGGAACGAGCATGTCCGTGTTTTTCTCAGACGTCCTCAGAGAAAATTACAGGCGGAATTACCTACTGTTTTTCGCTGTACTCCGTGGTCGTCTGGTAATTTTAGTCCCGTCCGGATCCACATGTCTGAGTTTATACATGCAGACATCACCTCGCGTTTAATAAAACAGTTATATGTCCACTGCCACGCACCGTAGTTACACGTTGGGCGCGCGTTTTCACGGAGATCCACGTAAAGACAGCGGCGAGCGAAAATGGATTTACTGGATTTTTTAATGGATTTATTTTATTTTATTTAACGGATTTATTTAGCTATTTACATTCATTAGCGATTTTTTATAATGTGTTTTCTGTATTGGTTTAACAAAATAGCTTAACTTAAACGGAGATCTTAAATGCTGAACTGAACAGTAGTAAAGTTAAAAAGGAATCATCAGAGTTGGCAGTGTGACATTATTAAACATGCTATCACGTGACAAGGCGATGTCATGTGACCGAGAAAGCCAAAAACTCGCGGGTCCTCCTGTTTTTTCAATTGCTGTCCGGATGCAAGAGTTTTATCACTGAGTACAAGGGTGAAATATTTTTCACAGACGTCCCCCTGAAAAACTAATCCCGTCCGGATAGGGCTTTAGTCACATTATCACAAACGTGTAACTCACTATTGATTACTTACATCTGTTCTGCGTTCCTTTTTTGAAAGTCTCTGCGCATCATGGTCACGAGCATTGGTAAACCACTTTGAGACAGCTCTCTCAACATCTTCTTTAGTTAATTCTGAAGATAAGCATTTTGTTTTAGGGCACCTACAAAACAAAATTTAAAATTCAGATAGAAGAAACTGTGGCAAAAACAACCACCAAATGTTACTTAACAGATCAAAGAGCACCAAAACGAGAAAACCGCTATCTAACTTGGACCCATTACAAGAATGATTAGTAGCTGTTTATCCATAAGACAATACTCTTTTCTGCTATACACAAGATTTTCTATGGTAGGTTAGGACTACGATCATTTGTTTTTTCCCCTCATACTGGGATTAATACTACACAGCTCTACCTTAGAAATGCAGTCATTTGTATTTGGTATATTTAATGCCTGTTCTGTTCAGGACACAACTTACTATTAACTGTAAAGGTTTATCACTTAATTAATAACTAACAGGACAATTATCTTTTCTACCAAAACGTTAAGCAAACATTATCTAAACCTAACTAGCTAGCTAGCTAACCAAGGTGACCACTTAGTTCTAGTGTTTGCTAAGATAGGTTAACTCAGCTAGCCTAGCAACATCGAAATTTGCACTTATGTCTTAGCTGATCTAGGAAAATTAATTAACTAAATCTAGGTGGGTTACGTCAAAATTGTGTAAACCTACACATTTTAAACACTATATTTCCCCCCACAGATTATTCTTCTTAGCCATAACAAATGAACGGCTTGCGTTCTACCTTTCAACACTAACGGTTGTTTTAGCTATCAAGCTAGCTAGTTAACATAGCTAGGTTTGAATTAAATATAACGTCAGGCATTATATCCTTAGATAATTTTCTTTCTTTCTTTGTATATTTGTTCTTTTACACATTGATAACCAAATTGGAGAAACCGGATAAAAAGTTAATTTCTTACCTCAGTGAATGATATCTCCAACGGATATAAAAATTCACTTTCAGTCAGGCCAGGCGGGAGACCGTTTAGTCTTTCGTTGGGGGCGGGGGCGCACGAGAGGAGGCGAGGCAATGGTTTATTCCATAACTCTGAAGCAGGTACATTAACTTTGTTGTTTTAACTTTATTAATATTTTGAATGAATTTAGTTATTATAACTGCTTCACAAGTTAAACTATATCAACATGCAATTTATTTGTTTGTGTGCCAGAGAAATATCCAGTTCTACCATCATTTGCTTGAGCTGAGGTATAAAATTGTGTACTATGTAAAAATGTCTGTTTTGTAAATGGTATTTAAAAGTCCGTTTTTAAAATACTAGACTGTTTTAAAAATCAGGCCCACGTGGGTCCCAACTATAACCCAACTGGGGCCGGGATTTATAACCCCAACGGGGCCCACAAATGTAACTCAACTGGGGCCCGAATAGAACCCATACAAAAGCCCACTCTAAGCTCATGCCCAGATAAAACCCATACTGCCCAGTTAAATCCCATGTGGGGCCCATGTGGACATGTTGTCTGGGGCATACAGCATACACAGCATACACAGCATACAGCATACACAGCATACAGCATACACAGCCTAAGCAAAAACCTTTGACTTGCTTACTGGTGGCTTGGACTTGGACACAGACATATATAAAGTTGCTTTGTGACAACAATAATTGTAACTATACATATAAACTTTATCTCTACCACTGAATGTTTTTACATGCACTTAATCAACAGATCACATAACTAGAGAAATCCATACATCCGCTTATATGGGTCCAGGTTGTGGGGGCAGGTGCCTAAGCAAGGAAGCCCAGGTCTCCCTCTCTTCTACCTTTTGGAGGGGATACAAAGGCATTCCAAAGACAGCCGAGAGATATAATCTCTCCATCGTGTCCTGGGTCTTTCCCGCGGTCTCCTCCCGGGTGGACATGCTCGGAGCACCTCACCCAGGGGGCATCTGGACAAGATGCCCAAACCACCTCAACTGGGTCCTCTCTACATGAAGGAGCAGTGGTTCTACTCCGAGTCTCTCCTAGATAATCCGAGCTCCAAGAGAGAGCCCGGACACCCTGCAGAGGAAACTTCAGCCTTCTACACTTGTGAACCAGAACCATACTGGAACTCCTCCACTTGAGACTCACTCCTGACCCGTAGAAAGGTACCACATCCTTGACCGACTGAGTACCATGGTCACAGCTTTAGAGGTGACCTCCATCCTCCACTCCTCAACATCCACTCTTCACCCTCCATCCTCCACCCTCCACCCTCAATTCTCCACCCTTCATCCTCCACCCTCAATTCTCCACCCTCCATCCTCCACCCTCCACCCTCAATTCTCCACCCTCCATCCTCCACCCTCCACCCTCAATTCTCCACCCTTCATCCTCCACCCTACACCCTCAATTCTCCACCCTCCATCCTCCACCCTCCACACTCAATTCTCCACCCTCCATCCTCCACCCTCCACCTTCAATTCTCCACCCTCCATCCTCCACCCTCAATTCTCCATCCTCCACCCTCCACCCTCAATTCTCCATCCTCCACCCTCCACCCTCAATTCTCCACCCTCCATCCTCCACCCTCCACCCTCAATTCTTCACCCTCCATCCTCCACCCTCCACACTCCATCCTCCACCCTTCACCCTCCACCCTCAATTTTCCACCCTCCACTCTCCACCCTTCACCCTCCATCCTCCTTTTCTGATCTGAAACTACTGTTGCCTGTTTCTAAAATTCAAGTCTTCATATTAAGTGACAACTGGAAAACTGTGGAATCTTAGTTTCCCCTAGAGTCCTAGTTGCTCTGCTCAATATTTAAGCAAGCTATCTGAACCATCAATCAATACTATTTTAATCTTCTTGCTCTGTTATCATACACAACATTTCCAAATCAGTACACTCGCAACAAACTTTAAGACACGCAGTGGGTTCATCTGACCTCTTCTTTTCTTGTTTGATCAGAGTTTTTATCTGTTCAACAGATCAAAAGATTAGCCTTATGATCAGCTCTCCCAGGGACAAATGAGAAGACGGTCCTTTAATAGGGCCAGGGCATACGTCTGGGCTTTAATTATGACATATTGGACAATTTACACAGTGATAAAAAAATTTGTGTGGTTTTCTTTTTCAAAGTTCAGTGGTTACAATCCCCAGGAATAAAATACAGCACCTCATGCTCACTCTTTTCATCAACACAGAGAGAGCTGTAAGAAGGCCAACATTGCACTTTTTAAATGACCATACAAAAACGCAGATCCACCACGGTAGAGAAAAAATGGCAGAAACTTTCAAGTTCTGTGAGATTGTTGTCTGGTTACAATGAAAAAAAACTATTATTGCCAGACCCATCAAAACAATGAGTTATCCTAGTATATGAAATTTGTGTAAATGTGCTGAACCGATTACTGACAAAAATCTGATTTTCTACAGGATTATCAAGTGTATGTAAACACACTCAGTGAATCCAGCAGGTGGAGACTGAGACTGAACTGAATGCTGTTGTATTTTTTTTAATGAACATGCCTTCATTACTGTATCACTCTATCGCATATTCTGTCACTCCTGCCTGTCTGTCAGACTCCCCCACACACACGCCCACACACACACACACACCCCCACACACACACACACACACACACACACACACACACACACACACACACACACACACACACACACACACACACACACCACTGTGACTTCACTGGTCACAGCTGCAGTTATGTTACAAAGAAGCCATTGAGTATGCTTATCAGAGCGAACACACACACAAACACACATACACACCCTTGCATGTACCCATGCACATACACATGCACACACACACACCCACACACAGCAATAAGCACAGGGTAGCTGTGGGCATTTGCCTTTGCCAGTGGAATGAGGAAGTCCAAAATCTTTTCCTGATTTTTGACGGCATCATATCAACAGCTTGACTTCCCTCCCACACACCCACACATAGACGTGCATGCAGCCATGCATGCACACACACGTGTACACGCACATGTACACACACACACACACACACACACACACACACACACACACACACACACACACACACACAGGATTTTCTCTTTAGTATCCACACAGTCAAATGTGTGTAATGCTGATAATATAATCTGTGTCTAATCTCTCTCCCCCTGTGGTCATTGCTATACAAATTTCTCCATTCAGCCTAACTAAAGTGTTAGATTGAACAATAACTAATGGGGTCTGTGCTGCTTTACACTGAAGTGTGATGTCATACTCTCACAGGGAATGATATACATATCTATGGTATGAACAGGCTGTTGTTATGGATACAGAACGCAAATGTGGTTGCTGTGGCATCCATGTAGACATGGCGCTAAGGGTGTTTAGAAATGACGTTGAACATGACTAGGTGAGTTCTGGACACGCTACGTGTTTCTCATCTCTCCGATAATGAGCCGTGGACCCATGAGTCAACTCTCATACCACACAATCCACACAACTCACACACGTCACACAACTCACACACGTGTACTCCACACATGTCACACAACTCACACACATGTACTTCACACGTCACACAACTCACACACGTGTACTCCACACACTTCACACAACTCACAGACGTCACACAACTCACACACGTGTACTTCACACGTCACACAACTCACACATGTGTACTCCACACACATCAAACACAACTCACACACGTGTACTCCACACACATCAAACACAACTCACACACAGGTACTCCACACATGTCACACAACTCACACACCTGTGCTCCACACACGTCACACAACTCACAGACGTCACACAACTCACACACAGGTACTCCACACACGTCACATAACTCACACACGTGTACTCCACACACATCACACAACTCACACACGTGTACTCCATACACGTCACATAACTCACACATGTGTACTCCACACACAACTCACAGACGTGTACTCCACACACGTCACACAACTCACATACCTGTACTCCACACACGTCACACAACTCACAGACGTCACACAACTCACACACAGGTACTCCACACACGTCACATAACTCACACACGTGTACACCACACACATCACACAACTCACACACGTGTACTCCACACACGTCACACAACTCACACATGTGTACTCCACACACAACTCACACACGTGTACTCCACACACGTCACACAACTCACAGACGTCACACAACACACACACAGGTACTCCACACACGTCACACAACTCACACACCTGTACTCCACACACGTCACATAACTCACACACGTGTACTCCACACACATCACACAACTCACACACGTGTACTCCACACACGTCACATAACTCACACATGTGTACTCCACACACAACTCACACACGTGTACTCCACACACGTCACACAACTCACACACGTGTACTCCACACACATCACACAACTCACACATGTGTACTCCACACACGTCACACAACTCACACACGTGTACTCCACACACAACTCACACATGTGTACTCCACACACTCCACACAGTTCACACACCATGCAAATCAACACACATCAGCACAACACATGTTCAACACACAACAAACCAACACACATCAACTTGACACAGAAACATTTCACACACCCAGAACAGACCCAAGACACACCACATCACCCAGAACAGACCAAAGACACACCACATCACCCAGAACAGACCCAAGACACACCACATCACCCAGAACAGACCCAAGACACACCACACACCCAGAACAGACCCAAGACACACCACACACCCAGAACAGACCCAAGACACACCACACACCCAGAACAGACCCAAGACACACCACATCACCCAGAACAGACCCAAGACACACCACACACCCAGAACAGACCCAAGACACACCACATCACCCAGAACAGACCCAAGACACACCACACACCCAGAACAGACCCAAGACACACCACATCACCCAGAACAGACCCAAGACACACCACACACCCAGAACAGACCCAAGACACACCACATCACCCAGAACAGACCCAAGACACACCACATCACCCAGAACAGACCCAAGACACACCACACACCCAGAACAGACCCAAGACACACCACATCACCCAGAACAGACCCAAGACACACCACATCACCCAGAACAGACCCAAGACACACCACACACCCAGAACAGACCCAAGACACACCACATCACCCAGAACAGACCCAAGACACACCACACACCCAGAACAGACCCAAGACACACCACACACCCAGAACAGACCCAAGACACACCACATCACCCAGAACAGACCCAAGATACACCACATCACCCAGAACAGACCCAAGACACACCACTCACCCAGAACAGACCCAAGACACACCACACACCCAGAACAGACCCAAGACACACCACATCACCCAGAACAGACCCAAGACACACCACACACCCAGAACAGACCCAAGACACACCACATCACCCAGAACAGACCCAAGACACACCACACACCCAGAACAGACCCAAGACACACCACATCACCCAGAACAGACCCAAGACACACCACATCACCCAGAACAGACCCAAGACACACCACACACCCAGAACAGACCCAAGACACACCACACACCCAGAACAGACCCAAGACACACCACATCACCCAGAACAGACCCAAGACACACCACACACCCAGAACAGACCCAAGACACACCACATCACCCAGAACAGACCCAAGACACACCACATCACCCAGAACAGACCCAAGATACACCACATCACCCAGAACAGACCCAAGACACACCACATCACCCAGAACAGACCCAAGACACACCACACACCCAGAACAGACCCAAGACACACCACATCACCCAGAACAGACCCAAGACACACCACACACCCAGAACAGACCCAAGACACACCACATCACCCAGAACAGACCCAAGACACACCACATCACCCAGAACAGACCCAAGACACACCACACACCCAGAACAGACCCAAGACACACCACACACCCAGAACAGACCCAAAACACACCACATCACCCAGAACAGACCCAAGACACACCACATCACCCAGAACAGACCCAAGACACACCACACACCCAGAACAGACCCAAGACACACCACACACCCAGAACAGACCCAAGACACACCACATCACCCAGAACAGACCCAAGACACACCACATCACCCAGAACAGACCCAAGACACACCACATCACCCAGAACAGACCCAAGACACATCACACACCCAGAACAGACCCAAGACACACCACATCACCCAGAACAGACCCAAGACACACCACATCACCCAGAACAGACCCAAGACACACCACACACCCAGAACAGACCCAAGACACACCACATCACCCAGAACAGACCCAAGACACACCACACACCCAGAACAGACCCAAGACACACCACATCACCCAGAACAGACCCAAGACACACCACATCACCCAGAACAGACCCAAGACACACCACATCACCCAGAACAGACCCAAGACACACCACATCACCCAGAACAGACCCAAGACACACCACACACCCAGAACAGACCCAAGACACACCACATCACCCAGAACAGACCCAAGACACACCACATCACCCAGAACAGACCCAAGACACACCACATCACCCAGAACAGACCCAAGACACACCACATCACCCAGAACAGACCCAAGACACACCACACACCCAGAACAGACCCAAGACACACCACACACCCAGAACAGACCCAAGACACACCACACACCCAGAACAGACCCAAGATACACCACATCACCCAGAACAGACCCAAGACACACCACACACCCAGAACAGACCCAAGATACACCACACACCCAGAACAGACCCAAGACACACCACACACCCAGAACAGACCCAAGACACACCACATTTTTGAAATACAGCAGATGGGGGACAGTGGTGGACTCTGTTCACACAGTCAGTCCTCCACTTTGTTGTCAGGATGGAGAAGAGTCTTCATGCTCACATTCCATCAGTCTTGAAACATTCGTGAAATCTTCTAGGAAATGTAGGGTAGCCTACAGCTTCACTGGTGTGAGCTAAAGAGAAAGTTATAAAAAGTTATGAAAAGAGTATTTGAATTTTCCCAATGCGACAATCACATCTCCGCCCTCACATACCAATGCATTTAATCTGCATCTGGTGTTCTGGTGTGTCCAATATGGAAAGATCACTGAAAATGAATATTGACAGTGCATTGCATTGTTCCAGAAAACAGATCGTTTACAGGTCATGGCCCGATAGTGGAGCAGAGAGCATCCCAGTCAAAACCAGACTGTTTCACACACACACACACACACACACACACACACACACACACACACACACACACACACACACACACACACACACACACACACACACACACACACACACACACACACACAGGGTCCAGATCCCTAATAAGCAAGCAAAAGGCAACAGTGGCAAAAGAAACCGAGAGAGGACCAAGACTCAAGTGGGAACCCATCCTGGATCGGGTGGCCCAGCTAATAGCCAATCTGCACCTTTACATCATGTTAAGTTCAGACATCCTCTTCAGTGTAGATCTGGCCTGAGCTACTCCGTGATGTCTAGCACTGGGCAGCTGTGTCTGAAACGGCAACACCAGGTCAGCGTGCAGTTTCTCACCTCCATTGTACTTGACTTCTGTGTTGGAAATGAACACCAGAAGATGCAGCTCTTATACATGTATGTGACATTAATCACTGCTGTAGCTGCATGGCTAGTGTTCAAGCTATATATTGGGTTGTTTATTGCAATTTTTCACCTTAACAGCTTGTAGCCAATGAAATGTAATTAAACATATCAGCATCCACATTAATTTGATATCTGGGGCTTTGACCTTTTCTAAAAAGTGTTTTATACTTGTTTTATACTTTACATGTACAGTGTCAGGTGCAATGTATGCATGTTGCATACTTTACATGTAGAGTATTACCTTCACTGTATGTGTGTTTTATACTTGACATACAATTACCTGCACTGCATGTTTTATACTTTACACATACAGTATTGGGTGCACTGTATGTGCTATTTATGGCTTCACTATAAGACAGCATGATCAGTCTTTCTCATGGAGAGAACAGAGACATAGGAGAGATAACAGACAGACAGGAGAGATAACAGACAGACAGGAGAGATAACAGACAGACAGGAGGGAAAGCAGACAGACAGGAGGGAGAGCAGACAGAAGACAGACAGGA
>NC_135219.1:6418027-6428027 GCF_052324685.1 Brachyhypopomus gauderio
TCTTCCGCACACCCCACATACACACAACCATCTTACACACACACTTTCACACTCACCCCATTCCCACAAACACCCCACATCATATATGAATCATAACTCCAGGTGGAGAAGCATGCGCTATGAGTGTGTGCGCATGTGCATGCACTTGTATACATTATCATGTGACATACAGACAGCCCATAATAAGAAATATATTCTTTAAAACATTTGACACAATGAACAGTGTTCATTTTTCTTTCTGACTCCCCAGAGCAGTGAAATGTGTCTCCATTCTTCCACACTTAAGGTTAAAGACAGAGCCTCCTTCCTGTGGCATATGTTTATATAGACACACCATGTTGGAATCGCTTTCTGGTTGTTTATTCATGTATTCATGTGTTTTAAAGGGGAAGTGAGAGAGAGAGAGAGAGAGAGAGAGAGAGAGAGAGAGAGAGAGAGAGAGGGAGAGACAGAGGTAGAGAGACACAGAGAGAGACAGAGGGAGAGAGACACAGAAAGAGATAGAAGGAGAGAGACAGAGGAAGAGAGACCGGTGGAGAGAGGGATGATATAGTATATGCAGGTAGTGATGATATTAAGATTATGTGGCTATTTCCCAGGAGAGCAGTGAGATCTCATTTGTCCTCTCTGAACAAACTGCAGACATCATGCAATGGGAAAACAGCACAGACACACATGCACAACACCCCCCCCCCCCCACACACACACACACACACACACACACACATAAAAAAACAGGAACATATTTATGGAAAAACCAAACATACAAACAAATAAACATGAACAAAACATGGACAAACCTTTCTTCCAAATGTGTGCGTGTCGCGAGTTATGACTGTTTTATTACATTTCCTGTTGCCTGTAGATTTTGCAGACAGTAATGAGTGCTAAATCCATTAGTTCAATGCACTGGTCCAGAAATACACAAACACACATATTGCATGATGGGAAAACCAAAGTATGAACCACTATGTAAAATAAAACATGTCAATCTGGATAAGAACAAACACACACACAATGAAAATGAAAATAGTCCCGAATTAGTTGTGACACATCATTGCAGATGTCTTGTTGCTGTATACATGTGTCCTGCTATACATACAACACAGTACTTGCATTTAAACTGAATTTACTGAGTTCCAGTGTAGTCACTGATTGGATGTGTGCAATTTTGCCTGGAGTGTGTGAATAATGACAGTAGTGTGTATGTAGTGTATAAACCTTTAATGTGTGCCATTTTGCATCAATGTGCACTACAATGCAGTGAGAGTGTGTTTAAATACTCATTGCATAATACAATAATATATATACATGTATAATACACTCACCGGCCACTTTATTAGGTACACTTTGCTAGTACCGGGTTGGACCCACTTTTGCCTTCGGAACTTCCTTAATCCTTCATGGCATAGATTCAACAAGTTACTGGAAACATTCCTCAGAGTCTGGTCCATATTGACATGATAGCATCACATAGTTGCTGCAGATTTGTCGGCTGCACATCCATGATGTGAATCTCCCGTTCCACCACATCCCAAAAGTGCTCTATTGGATTGAGATCTGGTGACTGTGGAGGCCATTCAAGTACAGTGAACTCATTGTCATGTTCAAGAAACCAGTCTGAGATGATTTGCTCTTTATGACATGGCGTGTTTTCCCATCAGAAGATAGGTACACTGTGGTCATAAAGGGATGGACAAGGTCAGCAATTATACTCAGGTAGGCTGTGGCATTGACACGATGCTCAATTGGTACTAATGGGCCCCAAGTGTACCAGGAAAATATCCCACACCATTACACCACTCCCACCAGTTTGAACCATTGATACAAGTCAGGATGGATCCATGCTTTCATGTTGTTGATGTCAAATTCTGTCCCTACCATTTGAATGTCGCAGCAGAAATCGATACTTATCAGACCATGTGTATGTGTGTGAGTGTGTATGTGCTGCTGTGTGTAAATGTAGCATTCTGCTTGTGTATATGTGTGTATATGGGTGTGTGTGTGTGTGTGTGTGTGTGTGTGTGTGTGTGTGTGTGTGTGTGTGTGTGTGTGTACTTATTTGTAGCACGGATATTTCTATGCATACCAGTGTAAACAACTAACCATTTATAGACATACATTATAGCATAAAAATAAGTTAAAAGTGTGTATATAAATTTGTACCAAGACTACATATTGCATAGTGCACTATGGTCACCGTTTATCGAGCAGTAAAAAGCTAGGTAGTAATTACAGGGTGATATAGTTAGGTGGGTAAAAAGACACTAATGTCTGCTGCAATACACAGTTGCCCCTAGCTGGCTGGATGGCAGTAAACTGTATAGATCAGAATGAGGCTTATGTGTATCGTGGTAGATGCCAAAGACTGTTGTGCTATAGTGCTAAGAATAATACATTTGTCAATATAGAGCTTCAGTTCAGCTTTGGGCTCAACATACATGTACCCATGTGTACCACATAATGAAATGTAATTTGGGTTCAGGTGTAAAAGAATAGTATAGCTTGACACATTCATAATAACTGATGCGAGGTCTCGTGCTATGGTATCAAGCTTTATGTCTACTACGAACTGTAAAGACATTAAGTAGGGCTGTGATGTGTCAGATGAATGGATGTGGTGGGGAATTAAGACCCCATGTGAGCGGGAGAGTGTCTGTGTGGAGATGTGCACTGGCCTTTCTTCTGCAATCTGAGCTAGAATAGTTTCCTTTTTCACAGAAGTGAAAGCTACACTGCAGGACCAAAACTGATCTCTTAAAATAGGTTTTCCTGATATGTTCCTGTCTGTACACACACGCATACACAGAGTACACACACGCATTCACCATGCAGACACACACACACACATTCAAACGTGCATGCAGATATCTAATTGTAATGTTTATGGGGTTTGTGTCTATATGTCATTCATACTTTATTCTGGACTGTCGAATATATTCATACATTTCCTGATTGTTTTTATTACTTTGTTATGAATTTGAACTTCAAATATGAAGTACTTCCCAGCTGAGCTTCAATATCTTTATGTTGCCATCAGTAGAAACTACAGAACTACAGAATCATTATCCACTACACTACAGAAACATTACCCACGACACTACAGGGGCACTGCCTACTACACTACAGAAACATTACCCACTACACTACAGGGGCACTGCCTACTACACTACAGAAACATTACCCACGACACTACAGGGGCACTGCCTACTACACTACAGAAACATTACCCACTACACTACAGGGGCACTGCCTACTACACTACAGAAACATTACCCACGACACTACAGGGTCACTGCCTACTACACTACAGAAACATTACCCACTACACTACAGGGGCACTGCCCACTACACTACAGAAACATTACCCACTACACTACAGGGGCACTGCCCACTACACTACAGAAACATTACCCACTACACTACAGGGGCACTGCCTACTACACTACAGAAACATTACCCACTACACTACAGGGGCACTGCCCACTACACTACAGAAACATTACCCACTACACTACAGGGTCACTGCCCACTACACTACAGAAACATTACCCACTACACTACAGGGGCACTGCCCACTACACTACAGAAACATTACCTACGACACTACAGGGGCACTGCCTACTACACTACAGAAACATTACCCACTAAAGGGGCACTGCCCACTACACTACAGAAACATTACCCACTACACTATAGTTTCACTGTCTACTACACTACAGAAACACTACCCACTACACTACAAAAACATTATCCACTACCCTACAGAAACATAACCCACTACACTACAGAAACATTACCCATTATGCTACAGAAACATTACCCACTATAGTACAGGGACACTTCCCACTACACAGAGCACTGTTCAATACAAGATACAGATAGCAGATGGAAAATTTCAAATTTCAGAGTGTCCATGTGTCCACTTCCTTTGTGTCCAACATCAGAGCACAAGCAGCAAAATCTCAGTGAACATTTTGTCATCATAAAATCAAATTTCATCAATAATTATTAAATAAATACATACTAGGGTTAATGGACATTAGACATTATGCTCCTGACCAAAGCTAGATTTGATGAGGCAAGGTTTTACTTGGTTAGGCTTGTGTGTGATGTGATACATGTGTGTGACCGACCGTGAGATTATATGTGTATGATTTATCATGTGTGAAACTGTGTGATTATGTGAGTTTGATTATACAGGTGTTTATGCGTCTCATTGTCTCATTTTACAGGTGTGTAATTGTATATGTAATTATGCGTGTGATTATGTAGTTGTGCGATTATTCAGTTGTGTGAACGTGCAGGTGTATGATTATTTGGTTGTGTGATTATGCAGGTGTGTGTTTATACAGGTGTGTGACTATACAGGTGTGTGTTTATGCAGATGTGTGTTTATAAAGGTGTATGGTTGCATACATGCTTGGTATGTCATGTCCCCATGTCTTTCTCTCTGTCTGATAGCAGGTAGTTTCAGTACATCAACATACTGTAGCTCCTCACATTCCAATCACAGCACATGTGGGTAATGACTCCTACAGTGGGTTTCGATTATTGCTATAGCAACGTCAAGTGTGAGTAGTGACAGTAGAAGAATGTAAGGGATACACATGTACACACACACACACACACACACACACACACACACACACACACACAGACACACACACACGCTTAGCTGAATTTACGTTATACATAATGCTCCAACCATAGTACCAAGAATTTAACATATTTAATCCTTTTTCCATTTCCTAGGTCGAACCCTGAACAAATAACTGTAACTGCATAAGCACACACACTCACACCCACATATACACATGCAGACATACATGCACATATATGTGAACACACATGCAGAAAAGCTTACAGTGGGGTATAGTACAGTATTATGGAATGGCCAAGTGTCCAGTGTGTCTGCTGCTGGTAATCCCCTCTAATCTGATAGCAGGCACTTTCAGTATGACAGCTTACTGTAAGTCCTCACCTTCAGACTGACTGTTTCACTGCCTAACATGGCAACATGGTCTAAATGAATGCTTGAGTTCAACAAACGTACAAGTCTTAAGTCTGTCTGATACTATCAGAGAGATAGTAGCTGTGCACATTCTACATTCACATTTTTGGCATTTGACAGACGATCTTATCTAGAGTGACTTACAAAAGTGTCATCTACTTTGTCGTCTATTCATTCACAGTGCAATACTAAACAAAACCAAATAAACACAAAACCACACAATACCAAATAATACTAAACAATACCACACAGTAGCAAACAATACAACACAAACCAAATCATACTAAACATACCACACAGTACCACACAATACCAGACAATACAACGCAATACCACAACAGGAGGGTTCAGTTAATCAATAATAGTACAATCAAACAATCAAAGGCACATGATTAGTGGTCATTTAAATAAAATTGATTAATCTTCAATCTACTTGTAAAGACGTGTTTAGTAATTTGTGCTCACTGCTCTATCACTGTAGTCTCCCACTGCTCTCACTGTATCTCCCACTTCTCTATCACTGTATTTCCCACTGCTCTCTCACTGTAGTCTCCCACTGCAGTCTGTCTGTAGTCTCCAACTGCTCTCTCGCTGTAGTCCCACTGTAGTCTCCCACTGCTCTCACTGTAGTCTTCAATTGCTCTCTCACTGTAGTCTCACTGTAGTCTCCCACTGCTCTCTGACAGTAGCCTTTCACTGTTCTCCCAAAGCTCTCCAACTGCTCCTCAGCTTAAGACCTCCCATTGCAGACCTCTCATTATTGTCTCACTCATTCATATTTGGGGAAAATCACTGTATATCTCATTGAGAACAGACCTAGGTGATGAGTCATACTGCAAACCTAGATTAATCATAATATAGTTAAAGACTGAAAACTATTTCCTGTTTGTTTGTGCATGTAGCAGTCTATGCTAAAATTCCAAACATTTTTTAGCCATGACACAACATGCTTTTCATACCACAACTTCTTACCAACAAAATGACTTCATTTGGAGATAGCATTATTGTATGGCATTACGGTAAAACATCACTTTACAGTAAGAGATGACTCACCAAGACCTGATTACATCAGATTAGTTACTGTCTTTTTACAGTTTTTTACAACTGCTAACATGCATTTCCCAATACTTGAGATAATAATAATAATAATAATAATAATAATAATAATAATAATAATAATAATAATCTTTATTTGTATAGCACCTTTCATACATACATGCAACTCAAAGTGCTTTACAGTATAAATAAAAAGAAACATTAAAAGGAGATAAGACAAAAAGACAAAAAGAAAATGTTAAAAGAAATTAAAGATAAAAATATTAAAATAACATAAAAAGTAAAAAAGTAAAGTAACTAAGATACATTTTCAAAATTCTAAACACAGCAACACATTTACCTCATACAAATAGCCAAATAGTTAATATCCTGTTCAAAGGCGCATTTTCTTACTAAATCCCAACTCTGCATTTCACAACGCACACAAAGTTTCCTCTTTATACACTTTGTTAAAACAAGCAAACCTGGTTCAGTATCCAATCATTTTTTCAAACACTAGCACAGATTCTCTTTTCGAGATGAACATAGTCAGTCACTGCACAACCACTGTCAAAAAACTAATATTTGATGCCAATATAGAAACAGTATTACGTGTAATATTTTACTCTCTCCCAGCAAACAACAGACATTTTACAGTAACATCTGTTGTTTTCTTAGTCAATTCATTTTTACTGTAGTCCGCTTCATTTGGACTTTTTTTCAAATGTGTGCATTTTTGGCAACGTACTGTCTACACAATGAGGGATATTTACTGATAGGTACCATATGGAAGGTAGATTAGACAAAAAAGGAGTCAGTGACGTTAGTAAAGGTTATATTTTACTGTATTAGGGACATTACTGTAAATTGTAGCCTAACCCAAAAAATAATTACCGTAATTGTAAACATAATCAGCCATGGTCCCATATGTGTAAAAATACACATATACAAAAAAAGCCACACAAGGGGGAAAAACAGGATACAAAACTGAACAGTCTTGTTACGTGTAATGTAAGTGGTCTTCAGCAGTTGGCCGGGATAGACAAGCTTGGTATGCCTTATTCACCCCTAGTAGTCTTCAGCTGAAATGTCTCTACAGCCAGGATCTATTGCATCCAGGAGGGACATTTGGTCATGGGGCCGATGATCATACACCTTCCACCTCTAGACTGAAAAAAGTTCCTTAGTGGGTTTGAGGAAAGGTGAGTAGGGCGGGAGGAAAAGGGACATCACTCTTGGATGGTCTATAAACCAGTTTGTGATGACATGAGAATGACAGAATGCTACATAGTCCCATCACAAATGTCCTCATGTTTCCTCCCACCTGTTCCATTTCTGCTTCTGGAACCAGTTGTTGGTAGAGTTCATTCAAAAACGAAAGAAGGAGGTCACTGTTATAGGGACCAATCTGGCATTTATGAAGGACCAAACCAGCACTTGAGATTGCTGGACAAATTGTTATATTTGCTCCTCTCTGATCCGGTACATTACTGTACTTCATTTTATTTCATTGATCTATATGTGCAAAAAATGTGTATTACAGTAATAGCTTTTCAGCTGCCTTTGTTTTTGCAGAACTTTGCATTTTATACAATATTTAAGGTTTTGAACCTTAGGTTTTCATTTTTGACATGCTGTGTGCAAGCATTTGTAAATAAGACAAAAATTATCCAGAATTTTGTTGGATAACCTTGTGTGTAAATGAAAATGTAAGCAATGTAGAAACATGTAAAATTACTGCATTTTGTGCAAAAACAACATGAATTGTACTTAAAGCCACTGAAGACTGATGTGTTTACTGTGTTTAGAGTTTTGAAAATGTGACTACAGATTGGACAAAAGGATGTTAGCAGTCGTAAAGAACTGTAAACCATCACAATCAGGCATTTCATGTCCCAGGCATGAATTTCCACTCAATAGCAAAACTGCTTTTACTGCACTGTGTTCTGAAGTAAAGGTCCTTTGAACATTAGTACTAAAGATTAAAAATGGAGGAAACTTATTTTATCTGTTATTACAGGAATGTTACAGGTGTTACAGTAAGAGAACAAAAATGTGAATGTGTGTGTGTGTGTGTGTGTGTGCACGCGCAAGTGTGAGAGAGAGCATGTGCGTGTGAATGTGTATCATGTGTGCCTTCTGCTGATTCACTACAGCGACAACCACATTTCTTTCATCTAAGCATGCAAAATTCTTTGATGTATGCCTTATGGAAACCATTCAGTGGGGGGATCTGATTCTTTAATAAAGTCCACTTAAATACGGACATTATTTTGGCAGCTTGGGCAAAGCTGGCCGGTCTGTATGATATCATCACTGTTGTCTTGTTCTGTCCCACCATGACCCACAGTTCCATTGGAATTCCAGGATGATGATGTCACAAAGGAGACTGAGGGCTTAAAGAGAATGTGGTGTCTCCCTCTAGCCTCCCTCCACCATGCTGCACAATGGACACGGGGGGAAGGGATCCGAATAAAGAGGAGCCCTTATATCAACGAAGCCTTGGTGCTACAGTGAGTCTGGGTTCCAGAGGGAGTGTGGGCTCTGGACTAAGCCTGGCTTGAGTGAGCTTGGCCTTTCAATATTCCTGTCTGCTACTCCACAGAAATACTGTAGAGACTATGGAGAAAAATAAGAAATTTTAGCAAGCTAATCATTAACATTTACTCAACTCAAACCAATTCAAACCTCATACATGCAATAAACCCAACAAACAATCTGGGACCTTAAGGTTAGAAACCTAAAATTGGGCCCACAAGGGTGGTGGTTCAAGCCCTCCAACCAGCAGTAAGCTTGGCTGAAGTGCCCTTCAGTAAGGTACTGAACCCCCCAGCTGCTGCCCAGATCCTGTTCTGGGTGTGTGTGCTCACTCTGGCTTAAATGCAGAAAGGAAGTTCCCTAAAGGGATAAATATGAAGTTATTCTTCTTGTTTTCCAATCTATATGAACATCAACCCCAATCACACACACCCCATGCTCATAAATGCAATCTACACAAGTCCAACCAACATTAACTGAGCCCCTATGTATTCAAGTCAAAAACTCCTCACATACTCCCAAGCCACACACTCAAACCACACATACTATCATCATCAACCACCACAGACACAAAATAATATAATTCCCACTTCCCCTCTTTTTCTTTCAAGCCTTGCTCCTCTACCAAAGGCCCAGGACTGAGTGATATCGTAGCTGTTTCCAGGAGCTGCGCGGTATCATAGCTGTTCCCAGGACTGCGTGGTATCGTAGCTGTTTCCAGGACTGCGTGGTATCGCAGCTGTTCCCAGGAGCTGCGTGGTATCGTAGCTGTTTCCAGGAGCTGCGTGGTATCGTAGCTGTTTCCAGGACTGCGTGGTATCGTAGCTGTTTCCAGGAGCTGCGTGGTATCGTAGCTGTTTCCAGGACTGCGTGGTATCGCAGCTGTTCCCAGGAGCTGCGCGGTATTGTAGCTGTTCCCAGGACTATGTGGTATTGTAGCTGTTCCCAGGAGCTGCGTGGTATTGTAGCTGTTCCCAGGACTATGTGGTATTGTAGCTGTTCCTAGGAGCTGCGCGGTATCATAGCTGTTCCCAGGACTGTGTGGTATCGTAGCTGTTCCCAGGAGCTGCGTGGTATCGTAGCTGTTCCCAGGACTGTGCGGTATCGTAGCTGTTCCCAGGACTGTGTGGTATCGTAGCTGTTCCCAGGACTGCGTGGTATCGTAGCTGCGCTCTGCTGTACATATCGCAGATGTTCTTTCTAGGATCTGGAGCTGGAACTTCCACAGTATGGGGGTCACAGCGCCTAGTGCTCAGATTACCAGGGGAACCACTGTTTCCTTCACCGTCCACATATTTTTCAGCTCTCCTTTCAGCCCTTGATATTCTTTCGAGCTTCTCGTGTTCTTTCTTGTGTCCCTTGTGCCTGATGTTGCTATCACAATGAGTGATAAAGTACAGTTTCCAGAGAAAC